>NC_082644.1:33266151-33391151 GCF_028023285.1 Balaenoptera ricei | reverse complement strand
CACTTATGCTGCGTGTCAACCTGGAGATGGTGCTTGATGGGACTGGCCTTGTTTTCCCACCTTGAAAGCTCCTCTTCTGCGCCTTGAAGCTCCCTTAAAAAAAACTGTGGTTGTCAGCCTTATACTCACGGCAGGCATGGCTGTGAGAGGGAAAAAAAGGTTTCACGAAGAAACAGGGTATCCCAGTTTCTCGGTCAGAGCTCATCCTGTCCTGTTCTATAGCTAAAGGGAATCTCAAAGGGAGGCCTAGCTTCGAAGGAGGGCCCTGATATGCCATGCAGCAGGGTAGGAGTGCGCAGCTTCCATGAGGCCTTAGTCGCACTTCTGCATTAGTTTCACGGTACTAATCTTCTCAAACTCCTGCTCCCTTGCGTCTGCACCCGTTTCCGTACAGAGACACTGAGTACCCCCCAGGCTCCCCTGAGGTGAAGATCAACATTCAGACACGTAGGCCCTTCGGAGTGCCCGTGTCTGTGCCGAGTGAAGGGCAGCATGATGCACGCTCCCTCGGGGGAGCTCGATTTCCTCAGCTCACCAACAGCCTCAGGAACACGGTTGTAATAGGGGCAACATGCCATGCAAGTCTGCCTGCTTACAGTAGTCCGAGCTGTACTGAGGAAAACTCTTTGCTTACAGTTCCTTCTACCAGCTCCTAGCTGAAGTCAACCAACCTCTAGGAGAAAGTCGGCTTGTGGTCCAAGTGCAACTAGAGCACAACTTTCTGGTGTAATGCCGCAGGCTTTTGGAAGATGCACAGAAGCCCAGGACACCTAGGGAATTCTTTCATTTAGGCAGTTCACTACACGCAGAACACCCTGCAGAGAAAAGTTGATTCTCCAAGGACCCAGTGAGGAGCTAGGTCTCTTTTGACCTGTTAGAAACCACAGATGCTTCTTCTGCGTGTCAGCCTGGAAATGGCGGCCTTAGGAGACAAGCCTTGTTTTCCCGTCTTGAAAGCTCCATTCATGCGGCCTTGAAGCTACCTGAAGAACACTGTGGTTGTCGGACTTGTCCTCACTCCAGGCATGGCTCTGGAAGAAAATGAGTTTTCTCCAAAGAAAGAGGGTGCTTCCAGGCCCTGGTGGGGAGCATATCCTGCCCTGCACTAGAGCTAAGGGGAATCTCAACGTGCGCCCTACCCTCGACCTAAGGCTCTGATTTGCCCTCCAGAAGGGTAGTTGTGCAGCATTTTCCTTGAGGCCTTAGTCGCAGTCCTGCATTAGTTTAAAGGTACTACTCTTCTCAGGACTCCAGGCCCACTCGTGTCAGTACCCATTTGCGTACAAGAACTCTGAGTACCCCAGGACTCCCCTGGGCTTGCTGGGCCACACTCAGACCCGTAGGCCCTTCAGTGTGCCCCTTTTTAGGCCGAGTGAAAGATAACAAACTGCACTCTTTCTTGGGAAAGCTAGATTTCCTCAGCTCACCATCAGCCTCAGGAACACGGTTCTAGCAAGGCCAGCAAACCATGGAAGTCTGCCTCCTCGGCCGATTCTGAGCTGTACTGAGTAAACCTCTCTGCTTTGAAGTCCTTCGAGGACCTCAGACCTGAAGTCACCGTATCTCAAGGAGAAAGACGGCTTGCATTCCAACTTCCACTACGGCACAGTGTTCTGTGTAACACTTCAGGCTTTGGGACATGCACAGGGCTCTTAGAGACCTAGGGCAGTCTATTCTCTAGGCACTTCACTACACGTACAACACCCTGTGCAGAAAAATTGATTCTGGGAAGAGCCAAGTAGGTAGCTAGGTCTCTTTTGACCTCTTAGAAACCACAGCTACTTATGTGGTGTGTCAATCTGGAAACAGGACCTGATGGGGCTAGCCTTGCTGTCCCATCATGAAAGCTCCTTTTATGGGCCTAGAAGCTAGAAGCTAACTGAAAAACACTGTTGGTGTCGGGCTTATACTCACGACAGGCATGGCTGTGAGAGGGAAAAAGAGGTTTCACGAAGAAACACGTATTCCAGTTTCTGATTCAGAGCTCATCCTGTCCTGTTCTCTAGCTAAAGGGAAACTCAAAGTGAGGCCTAGCTTCGAAGGAGGGCCCTGACATGCCATGCAGCGGAGTAGGCGTGCAGCAGCTTCCATGAGGCCTTAGTCGCTCTTCTGCTTTAGTTGAACGCTAGTAAGCTTTTCAGGACTCGTAGACCCCCTCGCGGCAGCACTCGTTTCCGTACAGCGACCCTGAGCACCCCCAGGCTCCCCTGAGCTTGCTGGGCCACACTCAGACCCGTAGGCCATTCAGGGTGGCCCTGCGTAGGTCGAGTGAAGAGTCACACGCTGCACTCTTCCTTGGGTGAGCTAGATATCCCCAGCTCGCCAACGGCTTCATGAACGCGGTCCTAGCAAGTCCAGCATACCATGGAATTCGTCCTCGTTGCCCTACTCTGAGCGGTACTGAGAAAAACTCTCCGCTTACAAGTCCTTCTAGGACCTCATACCTGAAGTCACCGTATCTCAAGGAGAAAGGCAGCTTGCATTGCAACTTCCACTACAGCACAGTTTTGTGTGTAACACTTCAGAATTTTGGGAGAGGCACAGGGCCCTAGGAGTCCTAGGGCAGTCTTTCATCTAAGCAGTTCGCTACACGTAGAGCACCTTATGTAGAAAAGTTGAATCAAGGAAGAGCCAGGGAGGTAGCTAGGTCTCTTTTGACCTGCCAGAAGCCGGAGACACTTACGCTGCGTGTCAACCTGGAGGTGGTGCCTGATGGGACTGGCCTCGTTTTCCCACCTTGAAAGCTCCTCTTATGTGCCTTGAAGCTCCCTTAAAAACACTGTGGTTGTCTGGCTTATACTCACGGCAGGCATGGCTGTGAGAGGGAAAAAGAGGTTACACGAAGAGACAGGGTATTTCAGTTTCTGATTCAGAGCTAATCCTGTCCTGTTTTATAGCTAAAGGGAAACTCAAAGTGAGCCCTCGCTTCGAAGGAGGGCCCTGATATGCCATGTAGCGGAGTAGGCGTGCAACAGCTTCCATGAGGCCTTAGTCGCTCTCTTGCTTTAGTTGAACGCTAGTAAGGTATTCAGGACTCCTAGACCCCTCGCGGCAGCACTCGTTTCCGTACAAGGACACTGAGTACTCCAAGGCTTCCCTGGGCTTGCTGGGCCACAATCAGATGCGTAGGCCTGTCAGGGTGCCCATGGGTAGGCGGAGTGAAGGGTAACACGCTGCACGCTTCATTCGGGGAGCTAGGTATCCCCAGCTACAGAAAGGTTTCATGAACACGATTCTAGAAAACCCAGCATACCATGGAAGTCGTCCTCGTGACCCTAGTCTGAGCTGTACTGAGAAAAACTCTCTGCTTACAAGTCTTTCTAGGACCTCATACCTGAAGTCACCGTATCTCAAGGTTAAAGGCAGCTTGCATTGCAACTTCCACTTCAGCACAGTTTTCTGTGGAACACTTCAGGCTTTTGGGAGAGGCACAGGACCCTAGGAGACCTAGGGCACTCTTTCGTCTAGGGAGTTCACTACACACAGAGCACCCTGTGTAGAAAATTTGAATCAGGGAAGAGCCAGGGAGGTAGCTAGGTCTCTTTTGACCTGCCAGAAGCCAGAGACACTTATGCTGCGTGTCAACCTGGAGATGGTGCTTGATGGGACTGGCCTTGTTTTCCCACCTTGAAAGCTCCTCTTCTGCGCCTTGAAGCTCCCTTAAAAAAAACTGTGGTTGTCAGCCTTATACTCACGGCAGGCATGGCTGTGAGAGGGAAAAAAAGGTTTCACGAAGAAACAGGGTATCCCAGTTTCTCGGTCAGAGCTCATCCTGTTCTGTTCTATAGCTAAAGGGAATCTCAAAGGGAGGCCTAGCTTCGAAGGAGGGCCCTGATATGCCATGCAGCAGGGTAGGAGTGCGCAGCTTCCATGAGGCCTTAGTCGCACTTCTGCATTAGTTTCACGGTACTAATCTTCTCAAACTCCTGCTCCCTTGCGTCTGCACCCGTTTCCGTACAGAGACACTGAGTACCCCCCAGGCTCCCCTGAGGTGAAGATCAACATTCAGACACGTAGGCCCTTCGGAGTGCCCGTGTCTGTGCCGAGTGAAGGGCAGCATGATGCACGCTCCCTCGGGGGAGCTCGATTTCCTCAGCTCACCAACAGCCTCAGGAACACGGTTGTAATAGGGGCAACATGCCATGCAAGTCTGCCTGCTTACAGTAGTCCGAGCTGTACTGAGGAAAACTCTTTGCTTACAGTTCCTTCTACCAGCTCCTAGCTGAAGTCAACCAACCTCTAGGAGAAAGTCGGCTTGTGGTCCAAGTGCAACTAGAGCACAACTTTCTGGTGTAATGCCGCAGGCTTTTGGAAGATGCACAGAAGCCCAGGACACCTAGGGAATTCTTTCATTTAGGCAGTTCACTACACGCAGAACACCCTGCAGAGAAAAGTTGATTCTCCAAGGACCCAGTGAGGAGCTAGGTCTCTTTTGACCTGTTAGAAACCACAGATGCTTCTTCTGCGTGTCAGCCTGGAAATGGCGGCCTTAGGAGACAAGCCTTGTTTTCCCGTCTTGAAAGCTCCATTCATGCGGCCTTGAAGCTACCTGAAGAACACTGTGGTTGTCGGACTTGTCCTCACTCCAGGCATGGCTCTGGAAGAAAATGAGTTTTCTCCAAAGAAAGAGGGTGCTTCCAGGCCCTGGTGGGGAGCATATCCTGCCCTGCACTAGAGCTAAGGGGAATCTCAACGTGCGCCCTACCCTCGACCTAAGGCTCTGATTTGCCCTCCAGAAGGGTAGTTGTGCAGCATTTTCCTTGAGGCCTTAGTCGCAGTCCTGCATTAGTTTAAAGGTACTACTCTTCTCAGGACTCCAGGCCCACTCGTGTCAGTACCCATTTGCGTACAAGAACTCTGAGTACCCCAGGACTCCCCTGGGCTTGCTGGGCCACACTCAGACCCGTAGGCCCTTCAGTGTGCCCCTTTTTAGGCCGAGTGAAAGATAACAAACTGCACTCTTTCTTGGGAAAGCTAGATTTCCTCAGCTCACCATCAGCCTCAGGAACACGGTTCTAGCAAGGCCAGCAAACCATGGAAGTCTGCCTCCTCGGCCGATTCTGAGCTGTACTGAGTAAACCTCTCTGCTTTGAAGTCCTTCGAGGACCTCAGACCTGAAGTCACCGTATCTCAAGGAGAAAGACGGCTTGCATTCCAACTTCCACTACGGCACAGTGTTCTGTGTAACACTTCAGGCTTTGGGACATGCACAGGGCTCTTAGAGACCTAGGGCAGTCTATTCTCTAGGCACTTCACTACACGTACAACACCCTGTGCAGAAAAATTGATTCTGGGAAGAGCCAAGTAGGTAGCTAGGTCTCTTTTGACCTCTTAGAAACCACAGCTACTTATGTGGTGTGTCAATCTGGAAACAGGACCTGATGGGGCTAGCCTTGCTGTCCCATCATGAAAGCTCCTTTTATGGGCCTAGAAGCTAGAAGCTAACTGAAAAACACTGTTGGTGTCGGGCTTATACTCACGACAGGCATGGCTGTGAGAGGGAAAAAGAGGTTTCACGAAGAAACACGTATTCCAGTTTCTGATTCAGAGCTCATCCTGTCCTGTTCTCTAGCTAAAGGGAAACTCAAAGTGAGGCCTAGCTTCGAAGGAGGGCCCTGACATGCCATGCAGCGGAGTAGGCGTGCAGCAGCTTCCATGAGGCCTTAGTCGCTCTTCTGCTTTAGTTGAACGCTAGTAAGCTTTTCAGGACTCGTAGACCCCCTCGCGGCAGCACTCGTTTCCGTACAGCGACCCTGAGCACCCCCAGGCTCCCCTGAGCTTGCTGGGCCACACTCAGACCCGTAGGCCATTCAGGGTGGCCCTGCGTAGGTCGAGTGAAGAGTCACACGCTGCACTCTTCCTTGGGCGAGCTAGATATCCCCAGCTCGCCAACGGCTTCATGAACGCGGTCCTAGCAAGTCCAGCATACCATGGAATTCGTCCTCGTTGCCCTACTCTGAGCGGTACTGAGAAAAACTCTCCGCTTACAAGTCCTTCTAGGACCTCATACCTGAAGTCACCGTATCTCAAGGAGAAAGGCAGCTTGCATTGCAACTTCCACTACAGCACAGTTTTGTGTGTAACACTTCAGAATTTTGGGAGAGGCACAGGGCCCTAGGAGTCCTAGGGCAGTCTTTCATCTAAGCAGTTCGCTACACGTAGAGCACCTTATGTAGAAAAGTTGAATCAAGGAAGAGCCAGGGAGGTAGCTAGGTCTCTTTTGACCTGCCAGAAGCCGGAGACACTTACGCTGCGTGTCAACCTGGAGGTGGTGCCTGATGGGACTGGCCTCGTTTTCCCACCTTGAAAGCTCCTCTTATGTGCCTTGAAGCTCCCTTAAAAACACTGTGGTTGTCTGGCTTATACTCACGGCAGGCATGGCTGTGAGAGGGAAAAAGAGGTTAACACGAAGAGACAGGGTATTTCAGTTTCTGATTCAGAGCTAATCCTGTCCTGTTTTATAGCTAAAGGGAAACTCAAAGTGAGCCCTCGCTTCGAAGGAGGGCCCTGATATGCCATGTAGCGGAGTAGGCGTGCAACAGCTTCCATGAGGCCTTAGTCGCTCTCTTGCTTTAGTTGAACGCTAGTAAGGTATTCAGGACTCCTAGACCCCTCGCGGCAGCACTCGTTTCCGTACAAGGACACTGAGTACTCCAAGGCTTCCCTGGGCTTGCTGGGCCACAATCAGATGCGTAGGCCTGTCAGGGTGCCCATGGGTAGGCGGAGTGAAGGGTAACACGCTGCACGCTTCATTCGGGGAGCTAGGTATCCCCAGCTACAGAAAGGTTTCATGAACACGATTCTAGAAAACCCAGCATACCATGGAAGTCGTCCTCGTGACCCTAGTCTGAGCTGTACTGAGAAAAACTCTCTGCTTACAAGTCTTTCTAGGACCTCATACCTGAAGTCACCGTATCTCAAGGTTAAAGGCAGCTTGCATTGCAACTTCCACTTCAGCACAGTTTTCTGTGGAACACTTCAGGCTTTTGGGAGAGGCACAGGACCCTAGGAGACCTAGGGCACTCTTTCGTCTAGGGAGTTCACTACACACAGAGCACCCTGTGTAGAAAATTTGAATCAGGGAAGAGCCAGGGAGGTAGCTAGGTCTCTTTTGACCTGCCAGAAGCCAGAGACACTTATGCTGCGTGTCAACCTGGAGATGGTGCTTGATGGGACTGGCCTTGTTTTCCCACCTTGAAAGCTCCTCTTCTGCGCCTTGAAGCTCCCTTAAAAAAAACTGTGGTTGTCAGCCTTATACTCACGGCAGGCATGGCTGTGAGAGGGAAAAAAAGGTTTCACGAAGAAACAGGGTATCCCAGTTTCTCGGTCAGAGCTCATCCTGTTCTGTTCTATAGCTAAAGGGAATCTCAAAGGGAGGCCTAGCTTCGAAGGAGGGCCCTGATATGCCATGCAGCAGGGTAGGAGTGCGCAGCTTCCATGAGGCCTTAGTCGCACTTCTGCATTAGTTTCACGGTACTAATCTTCTCAAACTCCTGCTCCCTTGCGTCTGCACCCGTTTCCGTACAGAGACACTGAGTACCCCCCCAGGCTCCCCTGAGGTGAAGATCAACATTCAGACACGTAGGCCCTTCGGAGTGCCCGTGTCTGTGCCGAGTGAAGGGCAGCATGATGCACGCTCCCTCGGGGGAGCTCGATTTCCTCAGCTCACCAACAGCCTCAGGAACACGGTTGTAATAGGGGCAACATGCCATGCCAGTCTGCCTGCTTACAGTAGTCCGAGCTGTACTGAGGAAAACTCTTTGCTTACAGTTCCTTCTACCAGCTCCTAGCTGAAGTCAACCAACCTCTAGGAGAAAGTCGGCTTGTGGTCCAAGTGCAACTAGAGCACAACTTTCTGGTGTAATGCCGCAGGCTTTTGGAAGATGCACAGAAGCCCAGGACACCTAGGGAATTCTTTCATTTAGGCAGTTCGCTACACGCAGAACACCCTGCAGAGAAAAGTTGATTCTCCAAGGACCCAGTGAGGAGCTAGGTCTCTTTTGACCTGCTAGAAACCACAGATGCTTCTTCTGCGTGTCAGCCTGGAAATGGCGGCCTTAGGAGACAAGCCTTGTTTTCCCGTCTTGAAAGCTCCATTCATGCGGCCTTGAAGCTACCTGAAAAACACTGTGGTTGTCGGACTTGTCCTCACTCCAGGCATGGCTCTGGAAGAAAATGAGTTTTCTCCAAAGAAAGAGGGTGCTTCCAGGCCCTGGTGGGGAGCATATCCTGCCCTGCACTAGAGCTAAGGGGAATCTCAACGTGCGCCCTACCCTCGACCTAAGGCTCTGATTTGCCCTCCAGAAGGGTAGTTGTGCAGCATTTTCCTTGAGGCCTTAGTCGCAGTCCTGCATTAGTTTAAAGGTACTACTCTTCTCAGGACTCCAGGCCCACTCGTGTCAGTACCCATTTGCGTACAAGAACTCTGAGTACCCCAGGACTCCCCTGGGCTTGCTGGGCCACACTCAGACCCGTAGGCCCTTCAGTGTGCCCCTTTTTAGGCCGAGTGAAAGATAACAAACTGCACTCTTTCTTGGGAAAGCTAGATTTCCTCAGCTCACCATCAGCCTCAGGAACACGGTTCTAGCAAGGCCAGCAAACCATGGAAGTGTGCCTCCTCACCCGATTCTGAGCTGTACTGAGTAAACCTCTCTGCTTTGAAGTCCTTCGAGGACCTCAGACCTGAAGTCACCGTATCTCAAGGAGAAAGACGGCTTGCATTCCAACTTCCACTACGGCACAGTGTTCTGTGTAACACTTCAGGCTTTGGGACATGCACAGGGCTCTTAGAGACCTAGGGCAGTCTATTCTCTAGGCACTTCACTACACGTACAACACCCTGTGCAGAAAAATTGATTCTGGGAAGAGCCAAGTAGGTAGCTAGGTCTCTTTTGACCTCTTAGAAACCACAGCTACTTATGTGGTGTGTCAATCTGGAAACAGGACCTGATGGGGCTAGCCTTGCTGTCCCATCATGAAAGCTCCTTTTATGGGCCTAGAAGCTAGAAGCTAACTGAAAAACACTGTTGGTGTCGGGCTTATACTCACGACAGGCATGGCTGTGAGAGGGAAAAAGAGGTTTCACGAAGAAACACGTATTCCAGTTTCTGATTCAGAGCTCATCCTGTCCTGTTCTCTAGCTAAAGGGAAACTCAAAGTGAGGCCTAGCTTCGAAGGAGGGCCCTGACATGCCATGCAGCGGAGTAGGCGTGCAGCAGCTTCCATGAGGCCTTAGTCGCTCTTCTGCTTTAGTTGAACGCTAGTAAGCTTTTCAGGACTCGTAGACCCCCTCGCGGCAGCACTCGTTTCCGTACAGCGACCCTGAGCACCCCCAGGCTCCCCTGAGCTTGCTGGGCCACACTCAGACCCGTAGGCCATTCAGGGTGGCCCTGCGTAGGTCGAGTGAAGAGTCACACGCTGCACTCTTCCTTGGGCGAGCTAGATATCCCCAGCTCGCCAACGGCTTCATGAACGCGGTCCTAGCAAGTCCAGCATACCATGGAATTCGTCCTCGTTGCCCTACTCTGAGCGGTACTGAGAAAAACTCTCCGCTTACAAGTCCTTCTAGGACCTCATACCTGAAGTCACCGTATCTCAAGGAGAAAGGCAGCTTGCATTGCAACTTCCACTACAGCACAGTTTTGTGTGTAACACTTCAGAATTTTGGGAGAGGCACAGGGCCCTAGGAGTCCTAGGGCAGTCTTTCATCTAAGCAGTTCGCTACACGCAGAGCACCTTATGTAGAAAAGTTGAATCAAGGAAGAGCCAGGGAGGTAGCTAGGTCTCTTTTGACCTGCCAGAAGCCGGAGACACTTACGCTGCGTGTCAACCTGGAGGTGGTGCCTGATGGGACTGGCCTCGTTTTCCCACCTTGAAAGCTCCTCTTATGTGCCTTGAAGCTCCCTTAAAAACACTGTGGTTGTCTGGCTTATACTCACGGCAGGCATGGCTGTGAGAGGGAAAAAGAGGTTACACGAAGAGACAGGGTATTTCAGTTTCTGATTCAGAGCTAATCCTGTCCTGTTTTATAGCTAAAGGGAAACTCAAAGTGAGCCCTCGCTTCGAAGGAGGGCCCTGATATGCCATGTAGCGGAGTAGGCGTGCAACAGCTTCCATGAGGCCTTAGTCGCTCTCTTGCTTTAGTTGAACGCTAGTAAGGTATTCAGGACTCCTAGACCCCTCGCGGCAGCACTCGTTTCCGTACAAGGACACTGAGTACTCCAAGGCTTCCCTGGGCTTGCTGGGCCACAATCAGATGCGTAGGCCTGTCAGGGTGCCCATGGGTAGGCGGAGTGAAGGGTAACACGCTGCACGCTTCATTCGGGGAGCTAGGTATCCCCAGCTACAGAAAGGTTTCATGAACACGATTCTAGAAAACCCAGCATACCATGGAAGTCGTCCTCGTGACCCTAGTCTGAGCTGTACTGAGAAAAACTCTCTGCTTACAAGTCTTTCTAGGACCTCATACCTGAAGTCACCGTATCTCAAGGTTAAAGGCAGCTTGCATTGCAACTTCCACTTCAGCACAGTTTTCTGTGGAACACTTCAGGCTTTTGGGAGAGGCACAGGACCCTAGGAGACCTAGGGCACTCTTTCGTCTAGGGAGTTCACTACACACAGAACACCCTGTGTAGAAAATTTGAATCAGGGAAGAGCCAGGGAGGTAGCTAGGTCTCTTTTGACCTGCCAGAAGCCAGAGACACTTATGCTGCGTGTCAACCTGGAGATGGTGCTTGATGGGACTGGCCTTGTTTTCCCACCTTGAAAGCTCCTCTTCTGCGCCTTGAAGCTCCCTTAAAAAAAACTGTGGTTGTCAGCCTTATACTCACGGCAGGCATGGCTGTGAGAGGGAAAAAAAGGTTTCACGAAGAAACAGGGTATCCCAGTTTCTCGGTCAGAGCTCATCCTGTTCTGTTCTATAGCTAAAGGGAATCTCAAAGGGAGGCCTAGCTTCGAAGGAGGGCCCTGATATGCCATGCAGCAGGGTAGGAGTGCGCAGCTTCCATGAGGCCTTAGTCGCACTTCTGCATTAGTTTCACGGTACTAATCTTCTCAAACTCCTGCTCCCTTGCGTCTGCACCCGTTTCCGTACAGAGACACTGAGTACCCCCCCAGGCTCCCCTGAGGTGAAGATCAACATTCAGACACGTAGGCCCTTCGGAGTGCCCGTGTCTGTGCCGAGTGAAGGGCAGCATGATGCACGCTCCCTCGGGGGAGCTCGATTTCCTCAGCTCACCAACAGCCTCAGGAACACGGTTGTAATAGGGGCAACATGCCATGCCAGTCTGCCTGCTTACAGTAGTCCGAGCTGTACTGAGGAAAACTCTTTGCTTACAGTTCCTTCTACCAGCTCCTAGCTGAAGTCAACCAACCTCTAGGAGAAAGTCGGCTTGTGGTCCAAGTGCAACTAGAGCACAACTTTCTGGTGTAATGCCGCAGGCTTTTGGAAGATGCACAGAAGCCCAGGACACCTAGGGAATTCTTTCATTTAGGCAGTTCGCTACACGCAGAACACCCTGCAGAGAAAAGTTGATTCTCCAAGGACCCAGTGAGGAGCTAGGTCTCTTTTGACCTGCTAGAAACCACAGATGCTTCTTCTGCGTGTCAGCCTGGAAATGGCGGCCTTAGGAGACAAGCCTTGTTTTCCCGTCTTGAAAGCTCCATTCATGCGGCCTTGAAGCTACCTGAAAAACACTGTGGTTGTCGGACTTGTCCTCACTCCAGGCATGGCTCTGGAAGAAAATGAGTTTTCTCCAAAGAAAGAGGGTGCTTCCAGGCCCTGGTGGGGAGCATATCCTGCCCTGCACTAGAGCTAAGGGGAATCTCAACGTGCGCCCTACCCTCGACCTAAGGCTCTGATTTGCCCTCCAGAAGGGTAGTTGTGCAGCATTTTCCTTGAGGCCTTAGTCGCAGTCCTGCATTAGTTTAAAGGTACTACTCTTCTCAGGACTCCAGGCCCACTCGTGTCAGTACCCATTTGCGTACAAGAACTCTGAGTACCCCAGGACTCCCCTGGGCTTGCTGGGCCACACTCAGACCCGTAGGCCCTTCAGTGTGCCCCTTTTTAGGCCGAGTGAAAGATAACAAACTGCACTCTTTCTTGGGAAAGCTAGATTTCCTCAGCTCACCATCAGCCTCAGGAACACGGTTCTAGCAAGGCCAGCAAACCATGGAAGTGTGCCTCCTCACCCGATTCTGAGCTGTACTGAGTAAACCTCTCTGCTTTGAAGTCCTTCGAGGACCTCAGACCTGAAGTCACCGTATCTCAAGGAGAAAGACGGCTTGCATTCCAACTTCCACTACGGCACAGTGTTCTGTGTAACACTTCAGGCTTTGGGACATGCACAGGGCTCTTAGAGACCTAGGGCAGTCTATTCTCTAGGCACTTCACTACACGTACAACACCCTGTGCAGAAAAATTGATTCTGGGAAGAGCCAAGTAGGTAGCTAGGTCTCTTTTGACCTCTTAGAAACCACAGCTACTTATGTGGTGTGTCAATCTGGAAACAGGACCTGATGGGGCTAGCCTTGCTGTCCCATCATGAAAGCTCCTTTTATGGGCCTAGAAGCTAGAAGCTAACTGAAAAACACTGTTGGTGTCGGGCTTATACTCACGACAGGCATGGCTGTGAGAGGGAAAAAGAGGTTTCACGAAGAAACACGTATTCCAGTTTCTGATTCAGAGCTCATCCTGTCCTGTTCTCTAGCTAAAGGGAAACTCAAAGTGAGGCCTAGCTTCGAAGGAGGGCCCTGACATGCCATGCAGCGGAGTAGGCGTGCAGCAGCTTCCATGAGGCCTTAGTCGCTCTTCTGCTTTAGTTGAACGCTAGTAAGCTTTTCAGGACTCGTAGACCCCCTCGCGGCAGCACTCGTTTCCGTACAGCGACCCTGAGCACCCCCAGGCTCCCCTGAGCTTGCTGGGCCACACTCAGACCCGTAGGCCATTCAGGGTGGCCCTGCGTAGGTCGAGTGAAGAGTCACACGCTGCACTCTTCCTTGGGCGAGCTAGATATCCCCAGCTCGCCAACGGCTTCATGAACGCGGTCCTAGCAAGTCCAGCATACCATGGAATTCGTCCTCGTTGCCCTACTCTGAGCGGTACTGAGAAAAACTCTCCGCTTACAAGTCCTTCTAGGACCTCATACCTGAAGTCACCGTATCTCAAGGAGAAAGGCAGCTTGCATTGCAACTTCCACTACAGCACAGTTTTGTGTGTAACACTTCAGAATTTTGGGAGAGGCACAGGGCCCTAGGAGTCCTAGGGCAGTCTTTCATCTAAGCAGTTCGCTACACGTAGAGCACCTTATGTAGAAAAGTTGAATCAAGGAAGAGCCAGGGAGGTAGCTAGGTCTCTTTTGACCTGCCAGAAGCCGGAGACACTTACGCTGCGTGTCAACCTGGAGGTGGTGCCTGATGGGACTGGCCTCGTTTTCCCACCTTGAAAGCTCCTCTTATGTGCCTTGAAGCTCCCTTAAAAACACTGTGGTTGTCTGGCTTATACTCACGGCAGGCATGGCTGTGAGAGGGAAAAAGAGGTTAACACGAAGAGACAGGGTATTTCAGTTTCTGATTCAGAGCTAATCCTGTCCTGTTTTATAGCTAAAGGGAAACTCAAAGTGAGCCCTCGCTTCGAAGGAGGGCCCTGATATGCCATGTAGCGGAGTAGGCGTGCAACAGCTTCCATGAGGCCTTAGTCGCTCTCTTGCTTTAGTTGAACGCTAGTAAGGTATTCAGGACTCCTAGACCCCTCGCGGCAGCACTCGTTTCCGTACAAGGACACTGAGTACTCCAAGGCTTCCCTGGGCTTGCTGGGCCACAATCAGATGCGTAGGCCTGTCAGGGTGCCCATGGGTAGGCGGAGTGAAGGGTAACACGCTGCACGCTTCATTCGGGGAGCTAGGTATCCCCAGCTACAGAAAGGTTTCATGAACACGATTCTAGAAAACCCAGCATACCATGGAAGTCGTCCTCGTGACCCTAGTCTGAGCTGTACTGAGAAAAACTCTCTGCTTACAAGTCTTTCTAGGACCTCATACCTGAAGTCACCGTATCTCAAGGTTAAAGGCAGCTTGCATTGCAACTTCCACTTCAGCACAGTTTTCTGTGGAACACTTCAGGCTTTTGGGAGAGGCACAGGACCCTAGGAGACCTAGGGCACTCTTTCGTCTAGGGAGTTCACTACACACAGAGCACCCTGTGTAGAAAATTTGAATCAGGGAAGAGCCAGGGAGGTAGCTAGGTCTCTTTTGACCTGCCAGAAGCCAGAGACACTTATGCTGCGTGTCAACCTGGAGATGGTGCTTGATGGGACTGGCCTTGTTTTCCCACCTTGAAAGCTCCTCTTCTGCGCCTTGAAGCTCCCTTAAAAAAAACTGTGGTTGTCAGCCTTATACTCACGGCAGGCATGGCTGTGAGAGGGAAAAAAAGGTTTCACGAAGAAACAGGGTATCCCAGTTTCTCGGTCAGAGCTCATCCTGTTCTGTTCTACAGCTAAAGGGAATCTCAAAGGGAGGCCTAGCTTCGAAGGAGGGCCCTGATATGCCATGCAGCAGGGTAGGAGTGCGCAGCTTCCATGAGGCCTTAGTCGCACTTCTGCATTAGTTTCACGGTACTAATCTTCTCAAACTCCTGCTCCCTTGCGTCTGCACCCGTTTCCGTACAGAGACACTGAGTACCCCCCCAGGCTCCCCTGAGGTGAAGATCAACATTCAGACACGTAGGCCCTTCGGAGTGCCCGTGTCTGTGCCGAGTGAAGGGCAGCATGATGCACGCTCCCTCGGGGGAGCTCGATTTCCTCAGCTCACCAACAGCCTCAGGAACACGGTTGTAATAGGGGCAACATGCCATGCCAGTCTGCCTGCTTACAGTAGTCCGAGCTGTACTGAGGAAAACTCTTTGCTTACAGTTCCTTCTACCAGCTCCTAGCTGAAGTCAACCAACCTCTAGGAGAAAGTCGGCTTGTGGTCCAAGTGCAACTAGAGCACAACTTTCTGGTGTAATGCCGCAGGCTTTTGGAAGATGCACAGAAGCCCAGGACACCTAGGGAATTCTTTCATTTAGGCAGTTCACTACACGCAGAACACCCTGCAGAGAAAAGTTGATTCTCCAAGGACCCAGTGAGGAGCTAGGTCTCTTTTGACCTGTTAGAAACCACAGATGCTTCTTCTGCGTGTCAGCCTGGAAATGGCGGCCTTAGGAGACAAGCCTTGTTTTCCCGTCTTGAAAGCTCCATTCATGCGGCCTTGAAGCTACCTGAAGAACACTGTGGTTGTCGGACTTGTCCTCACTCCAGGCATGGCTCTGGAAGAAAATGAGTTTTCTCCAAAGAAAGAGGGTGCTTCCAGGCCCTGGTGGGGAGCATATCCTGCCCTGCACTAGAGCTAAGGGGAATCTCAACGTGCGCCCTACCCTCGACCTAAGGCTCTGATTTGCCCTCCAGAAGGGTAGTTGTGCAGCATTTTCCTTGAGGCCTTAGTCGCAGTCCTGCATTAGTTTAAAGGTACTACTCTTCTCAGGACTCCAGGCCCACTCGTGTCAGTACCCATTTGCGTACAAGAACTCTGAGTACCCCAGGACTCCCCTGGGCTTGCTGGGCCACACTCAGACCCGTAGGCCCTTCAGTGTGCCCCTTTTTAGGCCGAGTGAAAGATAACAAACTGCACTCTTTCTTGGGAAAGCTAGATTTCCTCAGCTCACCATCAGCCTCAGGAACACGGTTCTAGCAAGGCCAGCAAACCATGGAAGTGTGCCTCCTCACCCGATTCTGAGCTGTACTGAGTAAACCTCTCTGCTTTGAAGTCCTTCGAGGACCTCAGACCTGAAGTCACCGTATCTCAAGGAGAAAGACGGCTTGCATTCCAACTTCCACTACGGCACAGTGTTCTGTGTAACACTTCAGGCTTTGGGACATGCACAGGGCTCTTAGAGACCTAGGGCAGTCTATTCTCTAGGCACTTCACTACACGTACAACACCCTGTGCAGAAAAATTGATTCTGGGAAGAGCCAAGTAGGTAGCTAGGTCTCTTTTGACCTCTTAGAAACCACAGCTACTTATGTGGTGTGTCAATCTGGAAACAGGACCTGATGGGGCTAGCCTTGCTGTCCCATCATGAAAGCTCCTTTTATGGGCCTAGAAGCTAGAAGCTAACTGAAAAACACTGTTGGTGTCGGGCTTATACTCACGACAGGCATGGCTGTGAGAGGGAAAAAGAGGTTTCACGAAGAAACACGTATTCCAGTTTCTGATTCAGAGCTCATCCTGTCCTGTTCTCTAGCTAAAGGGAAACTCAAAGTGAGGCCTAGCTTCGAAGGAGGGCCCTGACATGCCATGCAGCGGAGTAGGCGTGCAGCAGCTTCCATGAGGCCTTAGTCGCTCTTCTGCTTTAGTTGAACGCTAGTAAGCTTTTCAGGACTCGTAGACCCCCTCGCGGCAGCACTCGTTTCCGTACAGCGACCCTGAGCACCCCCAGGCTCCCCTGAGCTTGCTGGGCCACACTCAGACCCGTAGGCCATTCAGGGTGGCCCTGCGTAGGTCGAGTGAAGAGTCACACGCTGCACTCTTCCTTGGGCGAGCTAGATATCCCCAGCTCGCCAACGGCTTCATGAACGCGGTCCTAGCAAGTCCAGCATACCATGGAATTCGTCCTCGTTGCCCTACTCTGAGCGGTACTGAGAAAAACTCTCCGCTTACAAGTCCTTCTAGGACCTCATACCTGAAGTCACCGTATCTCAAGGAGAAAGGCAGCTTGCATTGCAACTTCCACTACAGCACAGTTTTGTGTGGAACACTTCAGAATTTTGGGAGAGGCACAGGGCCCTAGGAGTCCTAGGGCAGTCTTTCATCTAAGCAGTTCGCTACACGTAGAGCACCTTATGTAGAAAAGTTGAATCAAGGAAGAGCCAGGGAGGTAGCTAGGTCTCTTTTGACCTGCCAGAAGCCGGAGACACTTACGCTGCGTGTCAACCTGGAGGTGGTGCCTGATGGGACTGGCCTCGTTTTCCCACCTTGAAAGCTCCTCTTATGTGCCTTGAAGCTCCCTTAAAAACACTGTGGTTGTCTGGCTTATACTCACGGCAGGCATGGCTGTGAGAGGGAAAAAGAGGTTAACACGAAGAGACAGGGTATTTCAGTTTCTGATTCAGAGCTAATCCTGTCCTGTTTTATAGCTAAAGGGAAACTCAAAGTGAGCCCTCGCTTCGAAGGAGGGCCCTGATATGCCATGTAGCGGAGTAGGCGTGCAACAGCTTCCATGAGGCCTTAGTCGCTCTCTTGCTTTAGTTGAACGCTAGTAAGGTATTCAGGACTCCTAGACCCCTCGCGGCAGCACTCGTTTCCGTACAAGGACACTGAGTACTCCAAGGCTTCCCTGGGCTTGCTGGGCCACAATCAGATGCGTAGGCCTGTCAGGGTGCCCATGGGTAGGCGGAGTGAAGGGTAACACGCTGCACGCTTCATTCGGGGAGCTAGGTATCCCCAGCTACAGAAAGGTTTCATGAACACGATTCTAGAAAACCCAGCATACCATGGAAGTCGTCCTCGTGACCCTAGTCTGAGCTGTACTGAGAAAAACTCTCTGCTTACAAGTCTTTCTAGGACCTCATACCTGAAGTCACCGTATCTCAAGGTTAAAGGCAGCTTGCATTGCAACTTCCACTTCAGCACAGTTTTCTGTGGAACACTTCAGGCTTTTGGGAGAGGCACAGGACCCTAGGAGACCTAGGGCACTCTTTCGTCTAGGGAGTTCACTACACACAGAGCACCCTGTGTAGAAAATTTGAATCAGGGAAGAGCCAGGGAGGTAGCTAGGTCTCTTTTGACCTGCCAGAAGCCAGAGACACTTATGCTGCGTGTCAACCTGGAGATGGTGCTTGATGGGACTGGCCTTGTTTTCCCACCTTGAAAGCTCCTCTTCTGCGCCTTGAAGCTCCCTTAAAAAAAACTGTGGTTGTCAGCCTTATACTCACGGCAGGCATGGCTGTGAGAGGGAAAAAAAGGTTTCACGAAGAAACAGGGTATCCCAGTTTCTCGGTCAGAGCTCATCCTGTTCTGTTCTATAGCTAAAGGGAATCTCAAAGGGAGGCCTAGCTTCGAAGGAGGGCCCTGATATGCCATGCAGCAGGGTAGGAGTGCGCAGCTTCCATGAGGCCTTAGTCGCACTTCTGCATTAGTTTCACGGTACTAATCTTCTCAAACTCCTGCTCCCTTGCGTCTGCACCCGTTTCCGTACAGAGACACTGAGTACCCCCCCAGGCTCCCCTGAGGTGAAGATCAACATTCAGACACGTAGGCCCTTCGGAGTGCCCGTGTCTGTGCCGAGTGAAGGGCAGCATGATGCACGCTCCCTCGGGGGAGCTCGATTTCCTCAGCTCACCAACAGCCTCAGGAACACGGTTGTAATAGGGGCAACATGCCATGCCAGTCTGCCTGCTTACAGTAGTCCGAGCTGTACTGAGGAAAACTCTTTGCTTACAGTTCCTTCTACCAGCTCCTAGCTGAAGTCAACCAACCTCTAGGAGAAAGTCGGCTTGTGGTCCAAGTGCAACTAGAGCACAACTTTCTGGTGTAATGCCGCAGGCTTTTGGAAGATGCACAGAAGCCCAGGACACCTAGGGAATTCTTTCATTTAGGCAGTTCACTACACGCAGAACACCCTGCAGAGAAAAGTTGATTCTCCAAGGACCCAGTGAGGAGCTAGGTCTCTTTTGACCTGTTAGAAACCGCAGATGCTTCTTCTGCGTGTCAGCCTGGAAATGGCGGCCTTAGGAGACAAGCCTTGTTTTCCCGTCTTGAAAGCTCCATTCATGCGGCCTTGAAGCTACCTGAAGAACACTGTGGTTGTCGGACTTGTCCTCACTCCAGGCATGGCTCTGGAAGAAAATGAGTTTTCTCCAAAGAAAGAGGGTGCTTCCAGGCCCTGGTGGGGAGCATATCCTGCCCTGCACTAGAGCTAAGGGGAATCTCAACGTGCGCCCTACCCTCGACCTAAGGCTCTGATTTGCCCTCCAGAAGGGTAGTTGTGCAGCATTTTCCTTGAGGCCTTAGTCGCAGTCCTGCATTAGTTTAAAGGTACTACTCTTCTCAGGACTCCAGGCCCACTCGTGTCAGTACCCATTTGCGTACAAGAACTCTGAGTACCCCAGGACTCCCCTGGGCTTGCTGGGCCACACTCAGACCCGTAGGCCCTTCAGTGTGCCCCTTTTTAGGCCGAGTGAAAGATAACAAACTGCACTCTTTCTTGGGAAAGCTAGATTTCCTCAGCTCACCATCAGCCTCAGGAACACGGTTCTAGCAAGGCCAGCAAACCATGGAAGTGTGCCTCCTCACCCGATTCTGAGCTGTACTGAGTAAACCTCTCTGCTTTGAAGTCCTTCGAGGACCTCAGACCTGAAGTCACCGTATCTCAAGGAGAAAGACGGCTTGCATTCCAACTTCCACTACGGCACAGTGTTCTGTGTAACACTTCAGGCTTTGGGACATGCACAGGGCTCTTAGAGACCTAGGGCAGTCTATTCTCTAGGCACTTCACTACACGTACAACACCCTGTGCAGAAAAATTGATTCTGGGAAGAGCCAAGTAGGTAGCTAGGTCTCTTTTGACCTCTTAGAAACCACAGCTACTTATGTGGTGTGTCAATCTGGAAACAGGACCTGATGGGGCTAGCCTTGCTGTCCCATCATGAAAGCTCCTTTTATGGGCCTAGAAGCTAGAAGCTAACTGAAAAACACTGTTGGTGTCGGGCTTATACTCACGACAGGCATGGCTGTGAGAGGGAAAAAGAGGTTTCACGAAGAAACACGTATTCCAGTTTCTGATTCAGAGCTCATCCTGTCCTGTTCTCTAGCTAAAGGGAAACTCAAAGTGAGGCCTAGCTTCGAAGGAGGGCCCTGACATGCCATGCAGCGGAGTAGGCGTGCAGCAGCTTCCATGAGGCCTTAGTCGCTCTTCTGCTTTAGTTGAACGCTAGTAAGCTTTTCAGGACTCGTAGACCCCCTCGCGGCAGCACTCGTTTCCGTACAGCGACCCTGAGCACCCCCAGGCTCCCCTGAGCTTGCTGGGCCACACTCAGACCCGTAGGCCATTCAGGGTGGCCCTGCGTAGGTCGAGTGAAGAGTCACACGCTGCACTCTTCCTTGGGCGAGCTAGATATCCCCAGCTCGCCAACGGCTTCATGAACGCGGTCCTAGCAAGTCCAGCATACCATGGAATTCGTCCTCGTTGCCCTACTCTGAGCGGTACTGAGAAAAACTCTCCGCTTACAAGTCCTTCTAGGACCTCATACCTGAAGTCACCGTATCTCAAGGAGAAAGGCAGCTTGCATTGCAACTTCCACTACAGCACAGTTTTGTGTGTAACACTTCAGAATTTTGGGAGAGGCACAGGGCCCTAGGAGTCCTAGGGCAGTCTTTCATCTAAGCAGTTCGCTACACGTAGAGCACCTTATGTAGAAAAGTTGAATCAAGGAAGAGCCAGGGAGGTAGCTAGGTCTCTTTTGACCTGCCAGAAGCCGGAGACACTTACGCTGCGTGTCAACCTGGAGGTGGTGCCTGATGGGACTGGCCTCGTTTTCCCACCTTGAAAGCTCCTCTTATGTGCCTTGAAGCTCCCTTAAAAACACTGTGGTTGTCTGGCTTATACTCACGGCAGGCATGGCTGTGAGAGGGAAAAAGAGGTTAACACGAAGAGACAGGGTATTTCAGTTTCTGATTCAGAGCTAATCCTGTCCTGTTTTATAGCTAAAGGGAAACTCAAAGTGAGCCCTCGCTTCGAAGGAGGGCCCTGATATGCCATGTAGCGGAGTAGGCGTGCAACAGCTTCCATGAGGCCTTAGTCGCTCTCTTGCTTTAGTTGAACGCTAGTAAGGTATTCAGGACTCCTAGACCCCTCGCGGCAGCACTCGTTTCCGTACAAGGACACTGAGTACTCCAAGGCTTCCCTGGGCTTGCTGGGCCACAATCAGATGCGTAGGCCTGTCAGGGTGCCCATGGGTAGGCGGAGTGAAGGGTAACACGCTGCACGCTTCATTCGGGGAGCTAGGTATCCCCAGCTACAGAAAGGTTTCATGAACACGATTCTAGAAAACCCAGCATACCATGGAAGTCGTCCTCGTGACCCTAGTCTGAGCTGTACTGAGAAAAACTCTCTGCTTACAAGTCTTTCTAGGACCTCATACCTGAAGTCACCGTATCTCAAGGTTAAAGGCAGCTTGCATTGCAACTTCCACTTCAGCACAGTTTTCTGTGGAACACTTCAGGCTTTTGGGAGAGGCACAGGACCCTAGGAGACCTAGGGCACTCTTTCGTCTAGGGAGTTCACTACACACAGAGCACCCTGTGTAGAAAATTTGAATCAGGGAAGAGCCAGGGAGGTAGCTAGGTCTCTTTTGACCTGCCAGAAGCCAGAGACACTTATGCTGCGTGTCAACCTGGAGATGGTGCTTGATGGGACTGGCCTTGTTTTCCCACCTTGAAAGCTCCTCTTCTGCGCCTTGAAGCTCCCTTAAAAAAAACTGTGGTTGTCAGCCTTATACTCACGGCAGGCATGGCTGTGAGAGGGAATAAAAGGTTTCACGAAGAAACAGGGTATCCCAGTTTCTCGGTCAGAGCTCATCCTGTTCTGTTCTATAGCTAAAGGGAATCTCAAAGGGAGGCCTAGCTTCGAAGGAGGGCCCTGATATGCCATGCAGCAGGGTAGGAGTGCGCAGCTTCCATGAGGCCTTAGTCGCACTTCTGCATTAGTTTCACGGTACTAATCTTCTCAAACTCCTGCTCCCTTGCGTCTGCACCCGTTTCCGTACAGAGACACTGAGTACCCCCCAGGCTCCCCTGAGGTGAAGATCAACATTCAGACACGTAGGCCCTTCGGAGTGCCCGTGTCTGTGCCGAGTGAAGGGCAGCATGATGCACGCTCCCTCGGGGGAGCTCGATTTCCTCAGCTCACCAACAGCCTCAGGAACACGGTTGTAATAGGGGCAACATGCCATGCCAGTCTGCCTGCTTACAGTAGTCCGAGCTGTACTGAGGAAAACTCTTTGCTTACAGTTCCTTCTACCAGCTCCTAGCTGAAGTCAACCAACCTCTAGGAGAAAGTCGGCTTGTGGTCCAAGTGCAACTAGAGCACAACTTTCTGGTGTAATGCCGCAGGCTTTTGGAAGATGCACAGAAGCCCAGGACACCTAGGGAATTCTTTCATTTAGGCAGTTCACTACACGCAGAACACCCTGCAGAGAAAAGTTGATTCTCCAAGGACCCAGTGAGGAGCTAGGTCTCTTTTGACCTGTTAGAAACCACAGATGCTTCTTCTGCGTGTCAGCCTGGAAATGGCGGCCTTAGGAGACAAGCCTTGTTTTCCCGTCTTGAAAGCTCCATTCATGCGGCCTTGAAGCTACCTGAAGAACACTGTGGTTGTCGGACTTGTCCTCACTCCAGGCATGGCTCTGGAAGAAAATGAGTTTTCTCCAAAGAAAGAGGGTGCTTCCAGGCCCTGGTGGGGAGCATATCCTGCCCTGCACTAGAGCTAAGGGGAATCTCAACGTGCGCCCTACCCTCGACCTAAGGCTCTGATTTGCCCTCCAGAAGGGTAGTTGTGCAGCATTTTCCTTGAGGCCTTAGTCGCAGTCCTGCATTAGTTTAAAGGTACTACTCTTCTCAGGACTCCAGGCCCACTCGTGTCAGTACCCATTTGCGTACAAGAACTCTGAGTACCCCAGGACTCCCCTGGGCTTGCTGGGCCACACTCAGACCCGTAGGCCCTTCAGTGTGCCCCTTTTTAGGCCGAGTGAAAGATAACAAACTGCACTCTTTCTTGGGAAAGCTAGATTTCCTCAGCTCACCATCAGCCTCAGGAACACGGTTCTAGCAAGGCCAGCAAACCATGGAAGTGTGCCTCCTCACCCGATTCTGAGCTGTACTGAGTAAACCTCTCTGCTTTGAAGTCCTTCGAGGACCTCAGACCTGAAGTCACCGTATCTCAAGGAGAAAGACGGCTTGCATTCCAACTTCCACTACGGCACAGTGTTCTGTGTAACACTTCAGGCTTTGGGACATGCACAGGGCTCTTAGAGACCTAGGGCAGTCTATTCTCTAGGCACTTCACTACACGTACAACACCCTGTGCAGAAAAATTGATTCTGGGAAGAGCCAAGTAGGTAGCTAGGTCTCTTTTGACCTCTTAGAAACCACAGCTACTTATGTGGTGTGTCAATCTGGAAACAGGACCTGATGGGGCTAGCCTTGCTGTCCCATCATGAAAGCTCCTTTTATGGGCCTAGAAGCTAGAAGCTAACTGAAAAACACTGTTGGTGTCGGGCTTATACTCACGACAGGCATGGCTGTGAGAGGGAAAAAGAGGTTTCACGAAGAAACACGTATTCCAGTTTCTGATTCAGAGCTCATCCTGTCCTGTTCTCTAGCTAAAGGGAAACTCAAAGTGAGGCCTAGCTTCGAAGGAGGGCCCTGACATGCCATGCAGCGGAGTAGGCGTGCAGCAGCTTCCATGAGGCCTTAGTCGCTCTTCTGCTTTAGTTGAACGCTAGTAAGCTTTTCAGGACTCGTAGACCCCCTCGCGGCAGCACTCGTTTCCGTACAGCGACCCTGAGCACCCCCAGGCTCCCCTGAGCTTGCTGGGCCACACTCAGACCCGTAGGCCATTCAGGGTGGCCCTGCGTAGGTCGAGTGAAGAGTCACACGCTGCACTCTTCCTTGGGCGAGCTAGATATCCCCAGCTCGCCAACGGCTTCATGAACGCGGTCCTAGCAAGTCCAGCATACCATGGAATTCGTCCTCGTTGCCCTACTCTGAGCGGTACTGAGAAAAACTCTCCGCTTACAAGTCCTTCTAGGACCTCATACCTGAAGTCACCGTATCTCAAGGAGAAAGGCAGCTTGCATTGCAACTTCCACTACAGCACAGTTTTGTGTGTAACACTTCAGAATTTTGGGAGAGGCACAGGGCCCTAGGAGTCCTAGGGCAGTCTTTCATCTAAGCAGTTCGCTACACGTAGAGCACCTTATGTAGAAAAGTTGAATCAAGGAAGAGCCAGGGAGGTAGCTAGGTCTCTTTTGACCTGCCAGAAGCCGGAGACACTTACGCTGCGTGTCAACCTGGAGGTGGTGCCTGATGGGACTGGCCTCGTTTTCCCACCTTGAAAGCTCCTCTTATGTGCCTTGAAGCTCCCTTAAAAACACTGTGGTTGTCTGGCTTATACTCACGGCAGGCATGGCTGTGAGAGGGAAAAAGAGGTTAACACGAAGAGACAGGGTATTTCAGTTTCTGATTCAGAGCTAATCCTGTCCTGTTTTATAGCTAAAGGGAAACTCAAAGTGAGCCCTCGCTTCGAAGGAGGGCCCTGATATGCCATGTAGCGGAGTAGGCGTGCAACAGCTTCCATGAGGCCTTAGTCGCTCTCTTGCTTTAGTTGAACGCTAGTAAGGTATTCAGGACTCCTAGACCCCTCGCGGCAGCACTCGTTTCCGTACAAGGACACTGAGTACTCCAAGGCTTCCCTGGGCTTGCTGGGCCACAATCAGATGCGTAGGCCTGTCAGGGTGCCCATGGGTAGGCGGAGTGAAGGGTAACACGCTGCACGCTTCATTCGGGGAGCTAGGTATCCCCAGCTACAGAAAGGTTTCATGAACACGATTCTAGAAAACCCAGCATACCATGGAAGTCGTCCTCGTGACCCTAGTCTGAGCTGTACTGAGAAAAACTCTCTGCTTACAAGTCTTTCTAGGACCTCATACCTGAAGTCACCGTATCTCAAGGTTAAAGGCAGCTTGCATTGCAACTTCCACTTCAGCACAGTTTTCTGTGGAACACTTCAGGCTTTTGGGAGAGGCACAGGACCCTAGGAGACCTAGGGCACTCTTTCGTCTAGGGAGTTCACTACACACAGAGCACCCTGTGTAGAAAATTTGAATCAGGGAAGAGCCAGGGAGGTAGCTAGGTCTCTTTTGACCTGCCAGAAGCCAGAGACACTTATGCTGCGTGTCAACCTGGAGATGGTGCTTGATGGGACTGGCCTTGTTTTCCCACCTTGAAAGCTCCTCTTCTGCGCCTTGAAGCTCCCTTAAAAAAAACTGTGGTTGTCAGCCTTATACTCACGGCAGGCATGGCTGTGAGAGGGAAAAAAAGGTTTCACGAAGAAACAGGGTATCCCAGTTTCTCGGTCAGAGCTCATCCTGTTCTGTTCTATAGCTAAAGGGAATCTCAAAGGGAGGCCTAGCTTCGAAGGAGGGCCCTGATATGCCATGCAGCAGGGTAGGAGTGCGCAGCTTCCATGAGGCCTTAGTCGCACTTCTGCATTAGTTTCACGGTACTAATCTTCTCAAACTCCTGCTCCCTTGCGTCTGCACCCGTTTCCGTACAGAGACACTGAGTACCCCCCAGGCTCCCCTGAGGTGAAGATCAACATTCAGACACGTAGGCCCTTCGGAGTGCCCGTGTCTGTGCCGAGTGAAGGGCAGCATGATGCACGCTCCCTCGGGGGAGCTCGATTTCCTCAGCTCACCAACAGCCTCAGGAACACGGTTGTAATAGGGGCAACATGCCATGCCAGTCTGCCTGCTTACAGTAGTCCGAGCTGTACTGAGGAAAACTCTTTGCTTACAGTTCCTTCTACCAGCTCCTAGCTGAAGTCAACCAACCTCTAGGAGAAAGTCGGCTTGTGGTCCAAGTGCAACTAGAGCACAACTTTCTGGTGTAATGCCGCAGGCTTTTGGAAGATGCACAGAAGCCCAGGACACCTAGGGAATTCTTTCATTTAGGCAGTTCACTACACGCAGAACACCCTGCAGAGAAAAGTTGATTCTCCAAGGACCCAGTGAGGAGCTAGGTCTCTTTTGACCTGTTAGAAACCACAGATGCTTCTTCTGCGTGTCAGCCTGGAAATGGCGGCCTTAGGAGACAAGCCTTGTTTTCCCGTCTTGAAAGCTCCATTCATGCGGCCTTGAAGCTACCTGAAGAACACTGTGGTTGTCGGACTTGTCCTCACTCCAGGCATGGCTCTGGAAGAAAATGAGTTTTCTCCAAAGAAAGAGGGTGCTTCCAGGCCCTGGTGGGGAGCATATCCTGCCCTGCACTAGAGCTAAGGGGAATCTCAACGTGCGCCCTACCCTCGACCTAAGGCTCTGATTTGCCCTCCAGAAGGGTAGTTGTGCAGCATTTTCCTTGAGGCCTTAGTCGCAGTCCTGCATTAGTTTAAAGGTACTACTCTTCTCAGGACTCCAGGCCCACTCGTGTCAGTACCCATTTGCGTACAAGAACTCTGAGTACCCCAGGACTCCCCTGGGCTTGCTGGGCCACACTCAGACCCGTAGGCCCTTCAGTGTGCCCCTTTTTAGGCCGAGTGAAAGATAACAAACTGCACTCTTTCTTGGGAAAGCTAGATTTCCTCAGCTCACCATCAGCCTCAGGAACACGGTTCTAGCAAGGCCAGCAAACCATGGAAGTGTGCCTCCTCACCCGATTCTGAGCTGTACTGAGTAAACCTCTCTGCTTTGAAGTCCTTCGAGGACCTCAGACCTGAAGTCACCGTATCTCAAGGAGAAAGACGGCTTGCATTCCAACTTCCACTACGGCACAGTGTTCTGTGTAACACTTCAGGCTTTGGGACATGCACAGGGCTCTTAGAGACCTAGGGCAGTCTATTCTCTAGGCACTTCACTACACGTACAACACCCTGTGCAGAAAAATTGATTCTGGGAAGAGCCAAGTAGGTAGCTAGGTCTCTTTTGACCTCTTAGAAACCACAGCTACTTATGTGGTGTGTCAATCTGGAAACAGGACCTGATGGGGCTAGCCTTGCTGTCCCATCATGAAAGCTCCTTTTATGGGCCTAGAAGCTAGAAGCTAACTGAAAAACACTGTTGGTGTCGGGCTTATACTCACGACAGGCATGGCTGTGAGAGGGAAAAAGAGGTTTCACGAAGAAACACGTATTCCAGTTTCTGATTCAGAGCTCATCCTGTCCTGTTCTCTAGCTAAAGGGAAACTCAAAGTGAGGCCTAGCTTCGAAGGAGGGCCCTGACATGCCATGCAGCGGAGTAGGCGTGCAGCAGCTTCCATGAGGCCTTAGTCGCTCTTCTGCTTTAGTTGAACGCTAGTAAGCTTTTCAGGACTCGTAGACCCCCTCGCGGCAGCACTCGTTTCCGTACAGCGACCCTGAGCACCCCCAGGCTCCCCTGAGCTTGCTGGGCCACACTCAGACCCGTAGGCCATTCAGGGTGGCCCTGCGTAGGTCGAGTGAAGAGTCACACGCTGCACTCTTCCTTGGGCGAGCTAGATATCCCCAGCTCGCCAACGGCTTCATGAACGCGGTCCTAGCAAGTCCAGCATACCATGGAATTCGTCCTCGTTGCCCTACTCTGAGCGGTACTGAGAAAAACTCTCCGCTTACAAGTCCTTCTAGGACCTCATACCTGAAGTCACCGTATCTCAAGGAGAAAGGCAGCTTGCATTGCAACTTCCACTACAGCACAGTTTTGTGTGTAACACTTCAGAATTTTGGGAGAGGCACAGGGCCCTAGGAGTCCTAGGGCAGTCTTTCATCTAAGCAGTTCGCTACACGTAGAGCACCTTATGTAGAAAAGTTGAATCAAGGAAGAGCCAGGGAGGTAGCTAGGTCTCTTTTGACCTGCCAGAAGCCGGAGACACTTACGCTGCGTGTCAACCTGGAGGTGGTGCCTGATGGGACTGGCCTCGTTTTCCCACCTTGAAAGCTCCTCTTATGTGCCTTGAAGCTCCCTTAAAAACACTGTGGTTGTCTGGCTTATACTCACGGCAGGCATGGCTGTGAGAGGGAAAAAGAGGTTAACACGAAGAGACAGGGTATTTCAGTTTCTGATTCAGAGCTAATCCTGTCCTGTTTTATAGCTAAAGGGAAACTCAAAGTGAGCCCTCGCTTCGAAGGAGGGCCCTGATATGCCATGTAGCGGAGTAGGCGTGCAACAGCTTCCATGAGGCCTTAGTCGCTCTCTTGCTTTAGTTGAACGCTAGTAAGGTATTCAGGACTCCTAGACCCCTCGCGGCAGCACTCGTTTCCGTACAAGGACACTGAGTACTCCAAGGCTTCCCTGGGCTTGCTGGGCCACAATCAGATGCGTAGGCCTGTCAGGGTGCCCATGGGTAGGCGGAGTGAAGGGTAACACGCTGCACGCTTCATTCGGGGAGCTAGGTATCCCCAGCTACAGAAAGGTTTCATGAACACGATTCTAGAAAACCCAGCATACCATGGAAGTCGTCCTCGTGACCCTAGTCTGAGCTGTACTGAGAAAAACTCTCTGCTTACAAGTCTTTCTAGGACCTCATACCTGAAGTCACCGTATCTCAAGGTTAAAGGCAGCTTGCATTGCAACTTCCACTTCAGCACAGTTTTCTGTGGAACACTTCAGGCTTTTGGGAGAGGCACAGGACCCTAGGAGACCTAGGGCACTCTTTCGTCTAGGGAGTTCACTACACACAGAGCACCCTGTGTAGAAAATTTGAATCAGGGAAGAGCCAGGGAGGTAGCTAGGTCTCTTTTGACCTGCCAGAAGCCAGAGACACTTATGCTGCGTGTCAACCTGGAGATGGTGCTTGATGGGACTGGCCTTGTTTTCCCACCTTGAAAGCTCCTCTTCTGCGCCTTGAAGCTCCCTTAAAAAAAACTGTGGTTGTCAGCCTTATACTCACGGCAGGCATGGCTGTGAGAGGGAATAAAAGGTTTCACGAAGAAACAGGGTATCCCAGTTTCTCGGTCAGAGCTCATCCTGTTCTGTTCTATAGCTAAAGGGAATCTCAAAGGGAGGCCTAGCTTCGAAGGAGGGCCCTGATATGCCATGCAGCAGGGTAGGAGTGCGCAGCTTCCATGAGGCCTTAGTCGCACTTCTGCATTAGTTTCACGGTACTAATCTTCTCAAACTCCTGCTCCCTTGCGTCTGCACCCGTTTCCGTACAGAGACACTGAGTACCCCCCAGGCTCCCCTGAGGTGAAGATCAACATTCAGACACGTAGGCCCTTCGGAGTGCCCGTGTCTGTGCCGAGTGAAGGGCAGCATGATGCACGCTCCCTCGGGGGAGCTCGATTTCCTCAGCTCACCAACAGCCTCAGGAACACGGTTGTAATAGGGGCAACATGCCATGCCAGTCTGCCTGCTTACAGTAGTCCGAGCTGTACTGAGGAAAACTCTTTGCTTACAGTTCCTTCTACCAGCTCCTAGCTGAAGTCAACCAACCTCTAGGAGAAAGTCGGCTTGTGGTCCAAGTGCAACTAGAGCACAACTTTCTGGTGTAATGCCGCAGGCTTTTGGAAGATGCACAGAAGCCCAGGACACCTAGGGAATTCTTTCATTTAGGCAGTTCACTACACGCAGAACACCCTGCAGAGAAAAGTTGATTCTCCAAGGACCCAGTGAGGAGCTAGGTCTCTTTTGACCTGTTAGAAACCACAGATGCTTCTTCTGCGTGTCAGCCTGGAAATGGCGGCCTTAGGAGACAAGCCTTGTTTTCCCGTCTTGAAAGCTCCATTCATGCGGCCTTGAAGCTACCTGAAGAACACTGTGGTTGTCGGACTTGTCCTCACTCCAGGCATGGCTCTGGAAGAAAATGAGTTTTCTCCAAAGAAAGAGGGTGCTTCCAGGCCCTGGTGGGGAGCATATCCTGCCCTGCACTAGAGCTAAGGGGAATCTCAACGTGCGCCCTACCCTCGACCTAAGGCTCTGATTTGCCCTCCAGAAGGGTAGTTGTGCAGCATTTTCCTTGAGGCCTTAGTCGCAGTCCTGCATTAGTTTAAAGGTACTACTCTTCTCAGGACTCCAGGCCCACTCGTGTCAGTACCCATTTGCGTACAAGAACTCTGAGTACCCCAGGACTCCCCTGGGCTTGCTGGGCCACACTCAGACCCGTAGGCCCTTCAGTGTGCCCCTTTTTAGGCCGAGTGAAAGATAACAAACTGCACTCTTTCTTGGGAAAGCTAGATTTCCTCAGCTCACCATCAGCCTCAGGAACACGGTTCTAGCAAGGCCAGCAAACCATGGAAGTGTGCCTCCTCACCCGATTCTGAGCTGTACTGAGTAAACCTCTCTGCTTTGAAGTCCTTCGAGGACCTCAGACCTGAAGTCACCGTATCTCAAGGAGAAAGACGGCTTGCATTCCAACTTCCACTACGGCACAGTGTTCTGTGTAACACTTCAGGCTTTGGGACATGCACAGGGCTCTTAGAGACCTAGGGCAGTCTATTCTCTAGGCACTTCACTACACGTACAACACCCTGTGCAGAAAAATTGATTCTGGGAAGAGCCAAGTAGGTAGCTAGGTCTCTTTTGACCTCTTAGAAACCACAGCTACTTATGTGGTGTGTCAATCTGGAAACAGGACCTGATGGGGCTAGCCTTGCTGTCCCATCATGAAAGCTCCTTTTATGGGCCTAGAAGCTAGAAGCTAACTGAAAAACACTGTTGGTGTCGGGCTTATACTCACGACAGGCATGGCTGTGAGAGGGAAAAAGAGGTTTCACGAAGAAACACGTATTCCAGTTTCTGATTCAGAGCTCATCCTGTCCTGTTCTCTAGCTAAAGGGAAACTCAAAGTGAGGCCTAGCTTCGAAGGAGGGCCCTGACATGCCATGCAGCGGAGTAGGCGTGCAGCAGCTTCCATGAGGCCTTAGTCGCTCTTCTGCTTTAGTTGAACGCTAGTAAGCTTTTCAGGACTCGTAGACCCCCTCGCGGCAGCACTCGTTTCCGTACAGCGACCCTGAGCACCCCCAGGCTCCCCTGAGCTTGCTGGGCCACACTCAGACCCGTAGGCCATTCAGGGTGGCCCTGCGTAGGTCGAGTGAAGAGTCACACGCTGCACTCTTCCTTGGGCGAGCTAGATATCCCCAGCTCGCCAACGGCTTCATGAACGCGGTCCTAGCAAGTCCAGCATACCATGGAATTCGTCCTCGTTGCCCTACTCTGAGCGGTACTGAGAAAAACTCTCCGCTTACAAGTCCTTCTAGGACCTCATACCTGAAGTCACCGTATCTCAAGGAGAAAGGCAGCTTGCATTGCAACTTCCACTACAGCACAGTTTTGTGTGTAACACTTCAGAATTTTGGGAGAGGCACAGGGCCCTAGGAGTCCTAGGGCAGTCTTTCATCTAAGCAGTTCGCTACACGTAGAGCACCTTATGTAGAAAAGTTGAATCAAGGAAGAGCCAGGGAGGTAGCTAGGTCTCTTTTGACCTGCCAGAAGCCGGAGACACTTACGCTGCGTGTCAACCTGGAGGTGGTGCCTGATGGGACTGGCCTCGTTTTCCCACCTTGAAAGCTCCTCTTATGTGCCTTGAAGCTCCCTTAAAAACACTGTGGTTGTCTGGCTTATACTCACGGCAGGCATGGCTGTGAGAGGGAAAAAGAGGTTAACACGAAGAGACAGGGTATTTCAGTTTCTGATTCAGAGCTAATCCTGTCCTGTTTTATAGCTAAAGGGAAACTCAAAGTGAGCCCTCGCTTCGAAGGAGGGCCCTGATATGCCATGTAGCGGAGTAGGCGTGCAACAGCTTCCATGAGGCCTTAGTCGCTCTCTTGCTTTAGTTGAACGCTAGTAAGGTATTCAGGACTCCTAGACCCCTCGCGGCAGCACTCGTTTCCGTACAAGGACACTGAGTACTCCAAGGCTTCCCTGGGCTTGCTGGGCCACAATCAGATGCGTAGGCCTGTCAGGGTGCCCATGGGTAGGCGGAGTGAAGGGTAACACGCTGCACGCTTCATTCGGGGAGCTAGGTATCCCCAGCTACAGAAAGGTTTCATGAACACGATTCTAGAAAACCCAGCATACCATGGAAGTCGTCCTCGTGACCCTAGTCTGAGCTGTACTGAGAAAAACTCTCTGCTTACAAGTCTTTCTAGGACCTCATACCTGAAGTCACCGTATCTCAAGGTTAAAGGCAGCTTGCATTGCAACTTCCACTTCAGCACAGTTTTCTGTGGAACACTTCAGGCTTTTGGGAGAGGCACAGGACCCTAGGAGACCTAGGGCACTCTTTCGTCTAGGGAGTTCACTACACACAGAGCACCCTGTGTAGAAAATTTGAATCAGGGAAGAGCCAGGGAGGTAGCTAGGTCTCTTTTGACCTGCCAGAAGCCAGAGACACTTATGCTGCGTGTCAACCTGGAGATGGTGCTTGATGGGACTGGCCTTGTTTTCCCACCTTGAAAGCTCCTCTTCTGCGCCTTGAAGCTCCCTTAAAAAAAACTGTGGTTGTCAGCCTTATACTCACGGCAGGCATGGCTGTGAGAGGGAAAAAAAGGTTTCACGAAGAAACAGGGTATCCCAGTTTCTCGGTCAGAGCTCATCCTGTTCTGTTCTATAGCTAAAGGGAATCTCAAAGGGAGGCCTAGCTTCGAAGGAGGGCCCTGATATGCCATGCAGCAGGGTAGGAGTGCGCAGCTTCCATGAGGCCTTAGTCGCACTTCTGCATTAGTTTCACGGTACTAATCTTCTCAAACTCCTGCTCCCTTGCGTCTGCACCCGTTTCCGTACAGAGACACTGAGTACCCCCCAGGCTCCCCTGAGGTGAAGATCAACATTCAGACACGTAGGCCCTTCGGAGTGCCCGTGTCTGTGCCGAGTGAAGGGCAGCATGATGCACGCTCCCTCGGGGGAGCTCGATTTCCTCAGCTCACCAACAGCCTCAGGAACACGGTTGTAATAGGGGCAACATGCCATGCCAGTCTGCCTGCTTACAGTAGTCCGAGCTGTACTGAGGAAAACTCTTTGCTTACAGTTCCTTCTACCAGCTCCTAGCTGAAGTCAACCAACCTCTAGGAGAAAGTCGGCTTGTGGTCCAAGTGCAACTAGAGCACAACTTTCTGGTGTAATGCCGCAGGCTTTTGGAAGATGCACAGAAGCCCAGGACACCTAGGGAATTCTTTCATTTAGGCAGTTCACTACACGCAGAACACCCTGCAGAGAAAAGTTGATTCTCCAAGGACCCAGTGAGGAGCTAGGTCTCTTTTGACCTGTTAGAAACCACAGATGCTTCTTCTGCGTGTCAGCCTGGAAATGGCGGCCTTAGGAGACAAGCCTTGTTTTCCCGTCTTGAAAGCTCCATTCATGCGGCCTTGAAGCTACCTGAAGAACACTGTGGTTGTCGGACTTGTCCTCACTCCAGGCATGGCTCTGGAAGAAAATGAGTTTTCTCCAAAGAAAGAGGGTGCTTCCAGGCCCTGGTGGGGAGCATATCCTGCCCTGCACTAGAGCTAAGGGGAATCTCAACGTGCGCCCTACCCTCGACCTAAGGCTCTGATTTGCCCTCCAGAAGGGTAGTTGTGCAGCATTTTCCTTGAGGCCTTAGTCGCAGTCCTGCATTAGTTTAAAGGTACTACTCTTCTCAGGACTCCAGGCCCACTCGTGTCAGTACCCATTTGCGTACAAGAACTCTGAGTACCCCAGGACTCCCCTGGGCTTGCTGGGCCACACTCAGACCCGTAGGCCCTTCAGTGTGCCCCTTTTTAGGCCGAGTGAAAGATAACAAACTGCACTCTTTCTTGGGAAAGCTAGATTTCCTCAGCTCACCATCAGCCTCAGGAACACGGTTCTAGCAAGGCCAGCAAACCATGGAAGTGTGCCTCCTCACCCGATTCTGAGCTGTACTGAGTAAACCTCTCTGCTTTGAAGTCCTTCGAGGACCTCAGACCTGAAGTCACCGTATCTCAAGGAGAAAGACGGCTTGCATTCCAACTTCCACTACGGCACAGTGTTCTGTGTAACACTTCAGGCTTTGGGACATGCACAGGGCTCTTAGAGACCTAGGGCAGTCTATTCTCTAGGCACTTCACTACACGTACAACACCCTGTGCAGAAAAATTGATTCTGGGAAGAGCCAAGTAGGTAGCTAGGTCTCTTTTGACCTCTTAGAAACCACAGCTACTTATGTGGTGTGTCAATCTGGAAACAGGACCTGATGGGGCTAGCCTTGCTGTCCCATCATGAAAGCTCCTTTTATGGGCCTAGAAGCTAGAAGCTAACTGAAAAACACTGTTGGTGTCGGGCTTATACTCACGACAGGCATGGCTGTGAGAGGGAAAAAGAGGTTTCACGAAGAAACACGTATTCCAGTTTCTGATTCAGAGCTCATCCTGTCCTGTTCTCTAGCTAAAGGGAAACTCAAAGTGAGGCCTAGCTTCGAAGGAGGGCCCTGACATGCCATGCAGCGGAGTAGGCGTGCAGCAGCTTCCATGAGGCCTTAGTCGCTCTTCTGCTTTAGTTGAACGCTAGTAAGCTTTTCAGGACTCGTAGACCCCCTCGCGGCAGCACTCGTTTCCGTACAGCGACCCTGAGCACCCCCAGGCTCCCCTGAGCTTGCTGGGCCACACTCAGACCCGTAGGCCATTCAGGGTGGCCCTGCGTAGGTCGAGTGAAGAGTCACACGCTGCACTCTTCCTTGGGCGAGCTAGATATCCCCAGCTCGCCAACGGCTTCATGAACGCGGTCCTAGCAAGTCCAGCATACCATGGAATTCGTCCTCGTTGCCCTACTCTGAGCGGTACTGAGAAAAACTCTCCGCTTACAAGTCCTTCTAGGACCTCATACCTGAAGTCACCGTATCTCAAGGAGAAAGGCAGCTTGCATTGCAACTTCCACTACAGCACAGTTTTGTGTGTAACACTTCAGAATTTTGGGAGAGGCACAGGGCCCTAGGAGTCCTAGGGCAGTCTTTCATCTAAGCAGTTCGCTACACGTAGAGCACCTTATGTAGAAAAGTTGAATCAAGGAAGAGCCAGGGAGGTAGCTAGGTCTCTTTTGACCTGCCAGAAGCCGGAGACACTTACGCTGCGTGTCAACCTGGAGGTGGTGCCTGATGGGACTGGCCTCGTTTTCCCACCTTGAAAGCTCCTCTTATGTGCCTTGAAGCTCCCTTAAAAACACTGTGGTTGTCTGGCTTATACTCACGGCAGGCATGGCTGTGAGAGGGAAAAAGAGGTTAACACGAAGAGACAGGGTATTTCAGTTTCTGATTCAGAGCTAATCCTGTCCTGTTTTATAGCTAAAGGGAAACTCAAAGTGAGCCCTCGCTTCGAAGGAGGGCCCTGATATGCCATGTAGCGGAGTAGGCGTGCAACAGCTTCCATGAGGCCTTAGTCGCTCTCTTGCTTTAGTTGAACGCTAGTAAGGTATTCAGGACTCCTAGACCCCTCGCGGCAGCACTCGTTTCCGTACAAGGACACTGAGTACTCCAAGGCTTCCCTGGGCTTGCTGGGCCACAATCAGATGCGTAGGCCTGTCAGGGTGCCCATGGGTAGGCGGAGTGAAGGGTAACATGCTGCACGCTTCATTCGGGGAGCTAGGTATCCCCAGCTACAGAAAGGTTTCATGAACACGATTCTAGAAAACCCAGCATACCATGGAAGTCGTCCTCGTGACCCTAGTCTGAGCTGTACTGAGAAAAACTCTCTGCTTACAAGTCTTTCTAGGACCTCATACCTGAAGTCACCGTATCTCCAGGAGAAAGGCAGCTTGCATTGCAACTTCCACTACAGCACAGTTTTCTGTGGAACACTTCAGGCTTTTGGGAGAGGCACAGGACCCTAGGAGACCTAGGGCACTCTTTCGTCTAGGGAGTTCACTACACACAGAGCACCCTGTGTAGAAAATTTGAATCAGGGAAGAGCCAGGGAGGTAGCTAGGTCTCTTTTGACCTGCCAGAAGCCAGAGACACTTATGCTGCGTGTCAACCTGGAGATGGTGCTTGATGGGACTGGCCTTGTTTTCCCACCTTGAAAGCTCCTCTTCTGCGCCTTGAAGCTCCCTTAAAAAAAACTGTGGTTGTCAGCCTTATACTCACGGCAGGCATGGCTGTGAGAGGGAAAAAAAGGTTTCACGAAGAAACAGGGTATCCCAGTTTCTCGGTCAGAGCTCATCCTGTTCTGTTCTATAGCTAAAGGGAATCTCAAAGGGAGGCCTAGCTTCGAAGGAGGGCCCTGATATGCCATGCAGCAGGGTAGGAGTGCGCAGCTTCCATGAGGCCTTAGTCGCACTTCTGCATTAGTTTCACGGTACTAATCTTCTCAAACTCCTGCTCCCTTGCGTCTGCACCCGTTTCCGTACAGAGACACTGAGTACCCCCCAGGCTCCCCTGAGGTGAAGATCAACATTCAGACACGTAGGCCCTTCGGAGTGCCCGTGTCTGTGCCGAGTGAAGGGCAGCATGATGCACGCTCCCTCGGGGGAGCTCGATTTCCTCAGCTCACCAACAGCCTCAGGAACACGGTTGTAATAGGGGCAACATGCCATGCAAGTCTGCCTGCTTACAGTACTCCGAGCTGTACTGAGGAAAACTCTTTGCTTACAGTTCCTTCTACCAGCTCCTAGCTGAAGTCAACCAACCTCTAGGAGAAAGTCGGCTTGTGGTCCAAGTGCAACTAGAGCACAACTTTCTGGTGTAATGCCGCAGGCTTTTGGAAGATGCACAGAAGCCCAGGACACCTAGGGAATTCTTTCATTTAGGCAGTTCACTACACGCAGAACACCCTGCAGAGAAAAGTTGATTCTCCAAGGACCCAGTGAGGAGCTAGGTCTCTTTTGACCTGTTAGAAACCACAGATGCTTCTTCTGCGTGTCAGCCTGGAAATGGCGGCCTTAGGAGACAAGCCTTGTTTTCCCGTCTTGAAAGCTCCATTCATGCGGCCTTGAAGCTACCTGAAGAACACTGTGGTTGTCGGACTTGTCCTCACTCCAGGCATGGCTCTGGAAGAAAATGAGTTTTCTCCAAAGAAAGAGGGTGCTTCCAGGCCCTGGTGGGGAGCATATCCTGCCCTGCACTAGAGCTAAGGGGAATCTCAACGTGCGCCCTACCCTCGACCTAAGGCTCTGATTTGCCCTCCAGAAGGGTAGTTGTGCAGCATTTTCCTTGAGGCCTTAGTCGCAGTCCTGCATTAGTTTAAAGGTACTACTCTTCTCAGGACTCCAGGCCCACTCGTGTCAGTACCCATTTGCGTACAAGAACTCTGAGTACCCCAGGACTCCCCTGGGCTTGCTGGGCCACACTCAGACCCGTAGGCCCTTCAGTGTGCCCCTTTTTAGGCCGAGTGAAAGATAACAAACTGCACTCTTTCTTGGGAAAGCTAGATTTCCTCAGCTCACCATCAGCCTCAGGAACACGGTTCTAGCAAGGCCAGCAAACCATGGAAGTCTGCCTCCTCACCCGATTCTGAGCTGTACTGAGTAAACCTCTCTGCTTTGAAGTCCTTCGAGGACCTCAGACCTGAAGTCACCGTATCTCAAGGAGAAAGACGGCTTGCATTCCAACTTCCACTACGGCACAGTGTTCTGTGTAACACTTCAGGCTTTGGGACATGCACAGGGCTCTTAGAGACCTAGGGCAGTCTATTCTCTAGGCACTTCACTACACGTACAACACCCTGTGCAGAAAAATTGATTCTGGGAAGAGCCAAGTAGGTAGCTAGGTCTCTTTTGACCTCTTAGAAACCACAGCTACTTATGTGGTGTGTCAATCTGGAAACAGGACCTGATGGGGCTAGCCTTGCTGTCCCATCATGAAAGCTCCTTTTATGGGCCTAGAAGCTAGAAGCTAACTGAAAAACACTGTTGGTGTCGGGCTTATACTCACGACAGGCATGGCTGTGAGAGGGAAAAAGAGGTTTCACGAAGAAACACGTATTCCAGTTTCTGATTCAGAGCTCATCCTGTCCTGTTCTCTAGCTAAAGGGAAACTCAAAGTGAGGCCTAGCTTCGAAGGAGGGCCCTGACATGCCATGCAGCGGAGTAGGCGTGCAGCAGCTTCCATGAGGCCTTAGTCGCTCTTCTGCTTTAGTTGAACGCTAGTAAGCTTTTCAGGACTCGTAGACCCCCTCGCGGCAGCACTCGTTTCCGTACAGCGACCCTGAGCACCCCCAGGCTCCCCTGAGCTTGCTGGGCCACACTCAGACCCGTAGGCCATTCAGGGTGGCCCTGCGTAGGTCGAGTGAAGAGTCACACGCTGCACTCTTCCTTGGGCGAGCTAGATATCCCCAGCTCGCCAACGGCTTCATGAACGCGGTCCTAGCAAGTCCAGCATACCATGGAATTCGTCCTCGTTGCCCTACTCTGAGCGGTACTGAGAAAAACTCTCCGCTTACAAGTCCTTCTAGGACCTCATACCTGAAGTCACCGTATCTCAAGGAGAAAGGCAGCTTGCATTGCAACTTCCACTACAGCACAGTTTTGTGTGGAACACTTCAGAATTTTGGGAGAGGCACAGGGCCCTAGGAGTCCTAGGGCAGTCTTTCATCTAAGCAGTTCGCTACACGTAGAGCACCTTATGTAGAAAAGTTGAATCAAGGAAGAGCCAGGGAGGTAGCTAGGTCTCTTTTGACCTGCCAGAAGCCGGAGACACTTACGCTGCGTGTCAACCTGGAGGTGGTGCCTGATGGGACTGGCCTCGTTTTCCCACCTTGAAAGCTCCTCTTATGTGCCTTGAAGCTCCCTTAAAAACACTGTGGTTGTCTGGCTTATACTCACGGCAGGCATGGCTGTGAGAGGGAAAAAGAGGTTACACGAAGAGACAGGGTATTTCAGTTTCTGATTCAGAGCTAATCCTGTCCTGTTTTATAGCTAAAGGGAAACTCAAAGTGAGCCCTCGCTTCGAAGGAGGGCCCTGATATGCCATGTAGCGGAGTAGGCGTGCAACAGCTTCCATGAGGCCTTAGTCGCTCTCTTGCTTTAGTTGAACGCTAGTAAGGTATTCAGGACTCCTAGACCCCTCGCGGCAGCACTCGTTTCCGTACAAGGACACTGAGTACTCCAAGGCTTCCCTGGGCTTGCTGGGCCACAATCAGATGCGTAGGCCTGTCAGGGTGCCCATGGGTAGGCGGAGTGAAGGGTAACACGCTGCACGCTTCATTCGGGGAGCTAGGTATCCCCAGCTACAGAAAGGTTTCATGAACACGATTCTAGAAAACCCAGCATACCATGGAAGTCGTCCTCGTGACCCTAGTCTGAGCTGTACTGAGAAAAACTCTCTGCTTACAAGTCTTTCTAGGACCTCATACCTGAAGTCACCGTATCTCAAGGTTAAAGGCAGCTTGCATTGCAACTTCCACTTCAGCACAGTTTTCTGTGGAACACTTCAGGCTTTTGGGAGAGGCACAGGACCCTAGGAGACCTAGGGCACTCTTTCGTCTAGGGAGTTCACTACACACAGAGCACCCTGTGTAGAAAATTTGAATCAGGGAAGAGCCAGGGAGGTAGCTAGGTCTCTTTTGACCTGCCAGAAGCCAGAGACACTTATGCTGCGTGTCAACCTGGAGATGGTGCTTGATGGGACTGGCCTTGTTTTCCCACCTTGAAAGCTCCTCTTCTGCGCCTTGAAGCTCCCTTAAAAAAAACTGTGGTTGTCAGCCTTATACTCACGGCAGGCATGGCTGTGAGAGGGAAAAAAAGGTTTCACGAAGAAACAGGGTATCCCAGTTTCTCGGTCAGAGCTCATCCTGTTCTGTTCTATAGCTAAAGGGAATCTCAAAGGGAGGCCTAGCTTCGAAGGAGGGCCCTGATATGCCATGCAGCAGGGTAGGAGTGCACAGCTTCCATGAGGCCTTAGTCGCACTTCTGCATTAGTTTCACGGTACTAATCTTCTCAAACTCCTGCTCCCTTGCGTCTGCACCCGTTTCCGTACAGAGACACTGAGTACCCCCCAGGCTCCCCTGAGGTGAAGATCAACATTCAGACACGTAGGCCCTTCGGAGTGCCCGTGTCTGTGCCGAGTGAAGGGCAGCATGATGCACGCTCCCTCGGGGGAGCTCGATTTCCTCAGCTCACCAACAGCCTCAGGAACACGGTTGTAATAGGGGCAACATGCCATGCCAGTCTGCCTGCTTACAGTAGTCCGAGCTGTACTGAGGAAAACTCTTTGCTTACAATTCCTTCTACCAGCTCCTAGCTGAAGTCAACCAACCTCTAGGAGAAAGTCGGCTTGTGGTCCAAGTGCAACTAGAGCACAACTTTCTGGTGTAATGCCGCAGGCTTTTGGAAGATGCACAGAAGCCCAGGACACCTAGGGAATTCTTTCATTTAGGCAGTTCACTACACGCAGAACACCCTGCAGAGAAAAGTTGATTCTCCAAGGACCCAGTGAGGAGCTAGGTCTCTTTTGACCTGTTAGAAACCACAGATGCTTCTTCTGCGTGTCAGCCTGGAAATGGCGGCCTTAGGAGACAAGCCTTGTTTTCCCGTCTTGAAAGCTCCATTCATGCGGCCTTGAAGCTACCTGAAGAACACTGTGGTTGTCGGACTTGTCCTCACTCCAGGCATGGCTCTGGAAGAAAATGAGTTTTCTCCAAAGAAAGAGGGTGCTTCCAGGCCCTGGTGGGGAGCATATCCTGCCCTGCACTAGAGCTAAGGGGAATCTCAACGTGCGCCCTACCCTCGACCTAAGGCTCTGATTTGCCCTCCAGAAGGGTAGTTGTGCAGCATTTTCCTTGAGGCCTTAGTCGCAGTCCTGCATTAGTTTAAAGGTACTACTCTTCTCAGGACTCCAGGCCCACTCGTGTCAGTACCCATTTGCGTACAAGAACTCTGAGTACCCCAGGACTCCCCTGGGCTTGCTGGGCCACACTCAGACCCGTAGGCCCTTCAGTGTGCCCCTTTTTAGGCCGAGTGAAAGATAACAAACTGCACTCTTTCTTGGGAAAGCTAGATTTCCTCAGCTCACCATCAGCCTCAGGAACACGGTTCTAGCAAGGCCAGCAAACCATGGAAGTGTGCCTCCTCACCCGATTCTGAGCTGTACTGAGTAAACCTCTCTGCTTTGAAGTCCTTCGAGGACCTCAGACCTGAAGTCACCGTATCTCAAGGAGAAAGACGGCTTGCATTCCAACTTCCACTACGGCACAGTGTTCTGTGTAACACTTCAGGCTTTGGGACATGCACAGGGCTCTTAGAGACCTAGGGCAGTCTATTCTCTAGGCACTTCACTACACGTACAACACCCTGTGCAGAAAAATTGATTCTGGGAAGAGCCAAGTAGGTAGCTAGGTCTCTTTTGACCTCTTAGAAACCACAGCTACTTATGTGGTGTGTCAATCTGGAAACAGGACCTGATGGGGCTAGCCTTGCTGTCCCATCATGAAAGCTCCTTTTATGGGCCTAGAAGCTAGAAGCTAACTGAAAAACACTGTTGGTGTCGGGCTTATACTCACGACAGGCATGGCTGTGAGAGGGAAAAAGAGGTTTCACGAAGAAACACGTATTCCAGTTTCTGATTCAGAGCTCATCCTGTCCTGTTCTCTAGCTAAAGGGAAACTCAAAGTGAGGCCTAGCTTCGAAGGAGGGCCCTGACATGCCATGCAGCGGAGTAGGCGTGCAGCAGCTTCCATGAGGCCTTAGTCGCTCTTCTGCTTTAGTTGAACGCTAGTAAGCTTTTCAGGACTCGTAGACCCCCTCGCGGCAGCACTCGTTTCCGTACAGCGACCCTGAGCACCCCCAGGCTCCCCTGAGCTTGCTGGGCCACACTCAGACCCGTAGGCCATTCAGGGTGGCCCTGCGTAGGTCGAGTGAAGAGTCACACGCTGCACTCTTCCTTGGGCGAGCTAGATATCCCCAGCTCGCCAACGGCTTCATGAACGCGGTCCTAGCAAGTCCAGCATACCATGGAATTCGTCCTCGTTGCCCTACTCTGAGCGGTACTGAGAAAAACTCTCCGCTTACAAGTCCTTCTAGGACCTCATACCTGAAGTCACCGTATCTCAAGGAGAAAGGCAGCTTGCATTGCAACTTCCACTACAGCACAGTTTTGTGTGTAACACTTCAGAATTTTGGGAGAGGCACAGGGCCCTAGGAGTCCTAGGGCAGTCTTTCATCTAAGCAGTTCGCTACACGTAGAGCACCTTATGTAGAAAAGTTGAATCAAGGAAGAGCCAGGGAGGTAGCTAGGTCTCTTTTGACCTGCCAGAAGCCGGAGACACTTACGCTGCGTGTCAACCTGGAGGTGGTGCCTGATGGGACTGGCCTCGTTTTCCCACCTTGAAAGCTCCTCTTATGTGCCTTGAAGCTCCCTTAAAAACACTGTGGTTGTCTGGCTTATACTCACGGCAGGCATGGCTGTGAGAGGGAAAAAGAGGTTAACACGAAGAGACAGGGTATTTCAGTTTCTGATTCAGAGCTAATCCTGTCCTGTTTTATAGCTAAAGGGAAACTCAAAGTGAGCCCTCGCTTCGAAGGAGGGCCCTGATATGCCATGTAGCGGAGTAGGCGTGCAACAGCTTCCATGAGGCCTTAGTCGCTCTCTTGCTTTAGTTGAACGCTAGTAAGGTATTCAGGACTCCTAGACCCCTCGCGGCAGCACTCGTTTCCGTACAAGGACACTGAGTACTCCAAGGCTTCCCTGGGCTTGCTGGGCCACAATCAGATGCGTAGGCCTGTCAGGGTGCCCATGGGTAGGCGGAGTGAAGGGTAACACGCTGCACGCTTCATTCGGGGAGCTAGGTATCCCCAGCTACAGAAAGGTTTCATGAACACGATTCTAGAAAACCCAGCATACCATGGAAGTCGTCCTCGTGACCCTAGTCTGAGCTGTACTGAGAAAAACTCTCTGCTTACAAGTCTTTCTAGGACCTCATACCTGAAGTCACCGTATCTCAAGGTTAAAGGCAGCTTGCATTGCAACTTCCACTTCAGCACAGTTTTCTGTGGAACACTTCAGGCTTTTGGGAGAGGCACAGGACCCTAGGAGACCTAGGGCACTCTTTCGTCTAGGGAGTTCACTACACACAGAGCACCCTGTGTAGAAAATTTGAATCAGGGAAGAGCCAGGGAGGTAGCTAGGTCTCTTTTGACCTGCCAGAAGCCAGAGACACTTATGCTGCGTGTCAACCTGGAGATGGTGCTTGATGGGACTGGCCTTGTTTTCCCACCTTGAAAGCTCCTCTTCTGCGCCTTGAAGCTCCCTTAAAAAAAACTGTGGTTGTCAGCCTTATACTCACGGCAGGCATGGCTGTGAGAGGGAAAAAAAGGTTTCACGAAGAAACAGGGTATCCCAGTTTCTCGGTCAGAGCTCATCCTGTTCTGTTCTATAGCTAAAGGGAATCTCAAAGGGAGGCCTAGCTTCGAAGGAGGGCCCTGATATGCCATGCAGCAGGGTAGGAGTGCACAGCTTCCATGAGGCCTTAGTCGCACTTCTGCATTAGTTTCACGGTACTAATCTTCTCAAACTCCTGCTCCCTTGCGTCTGCACCCGTTTCCGTACAGAGACACTGAGTACCCCCCAGGCTCCCCTGAGGTGAAGATCAACATTCAGACACGTAGGCCCTTCGGAGTGCCCGTGTCTGTGCCGAGTGAAGGGCAGCATGATGCACGCTCCCTCGGGGGAGCTCGATTTCCTCAGCTCACCAACAGCCTCAGGAACACGGTTGTAATAGGGGCAACATGCCATGCCAGTCTGCCTGCTTACAGTAGTCCGAGCTGTACTGAGGAAAACTCTTTGCTTACAATTCCTTCTACCAGCTCCTAGCTGAAGTCAACCAACCTCTAGGAGAAAGTCGGCTTGTGGTCCAAGTGCAACTAGAGCACAACTTTCTGGTGTAATGCCGCAGGCTTTTGGAAGATGCACAGAAGCCCAGGACACCTAGGGAATTCTTTCATTTAGGCAGTTCACTACACGCAGAACACCCTGCAGAGAAAAGTTGATTCTCCAAGGACCCAGTGAGGAGCTAGGTCTCTTTTGACCTGTTAGAAACCACAGATGCTTCTTCTGCGTGTCAGCCTGGAAATGGCGGCCTTAGGAGACAAGCCTTGTTTTCCCGTCTTGAAAGCTCCATTCATGCGGCCTTGAAGCTACCTGAAGAACACTGTGGTTGTCGGACTTGTCCTCACTCCAGGCATGGCTCTGGAAGAAAATGAGTTTTCTCCAAAGAAAGAGGGTGCTTCCAGGCCCTGGTGGGGAGCATATCCTGCCCTGCACTAGAGCTAAGGGGAATCTCAACGTGCGCCCTACCCTCGACCTAAGGCTCTGATTTGCCCTCCAGAAGGGTAGTTGTGCAGCATTTTCCTTGAGGCCTTAGTCGCAGTCCTGCATTAGTTTAAAGGTACTACTCTTCTCAGGACTCCAGGCCCACTCGTGTCAGTACCCATTTGCGTACAAGAACTCTGAGTACCCCAGGACTCCCCTGGGCTTGCTGGGCCACACTCAGACCCGTAGGCCCTTCAGTGTGCCCCTTTTTAGGCCGAGTGAAAGATAACAAACTGCACTCTTTCTTGGGAAAGCTAGATTTCCTCAGCTCACCATCAGCCTCAGGAACACGGTTCTAGCAAGGCCAGCAAACCATGGAAGTGTGCCTCCTCACCCGATTCTGAGCTGTACTGAGTAAACCTCTCTGCTTTGAAGTCCTTCGAGGACCTCAGACCTGAAGTCACCGTATCTCAAGGAGAAAGACGGCTTGCATTCCAACTTCCACTACGGCACAGTGTTCTGTGTAACACTTCAGGCTTTGGGACATGCACAGGGCTCTTAGAGACCTAGGGCAGTCTATTCTCTAGGCACTTCACTACACGTACAACACCCTGTGCAGAAAAATTGATTCTGGGAAGAGCCAAGTAGGTAGCTAGGTCTCTTTTGACCTCTTAGAAACCACAGCTACTTATGTGGTGTGTCAATCTGGAAACAGGACCTGATGGGGCTAGCCTTGCTGTCCCATCATGAAAGCTCCTTTTATGGGCCTAGAAGCTAGAAGCTAACTGAAAAACACTGTTGGTGTCGGGCTTATACTCACGACAGGCATGGCTGTGAGAGGGAAAAAGAGGTTTCACGAAGAAACACGTATTCCAGTTTCTGATTCAGAGCTCATCCTGTCCTGTTCTCTAGCTAAAGGGAAACTCAAAGTGAGGCCTAGCTTCGAAGGAGGGCCCTGACATGCCATGCAGCGGAGTAGGCGTGCAGCAGCTTCCATGAGGCCTTAGTCGCTCTTCTGCTTTAGTTGAACGCTAGTAAGCTTTTCAGGACTCGTAGACCCCCTCGCGGCAGCACTCGTTTCCGTACAGCGACCCTGAGCACCCCCAGGCTCCCCTGAGCTTGCTGGGCCACACTCAGACCCGTAGGCCATTCAGGGTGGCCCTGCGTAGGTCGAGTGAAGAGTCACACGCTGCACTCTTCCTTGGGCGAGCTAGATATCCCCAGCTCGCCAACGGCTTCATGAACGCGGTCCTAGCAAGTCCAGCATACCATGGAATTCGTCCTCGTTGCCCTACTCTGAGCGGTACTGAGAAAAACTCTCCGCTTACAAGTCCTTCTAGGACCTCATACCTGAAGTCACCGTATCTCAAGGAGAAAGGCAGCTTGCATTGCAACTTCCACTACAGCACAGTTTTGTGTGTAACACTTCAGAATTTTGGGAGAGGCACAGGGCCCTAGGAGTCCTAGGGCAGTCTTTCATCTAAGCAGTTCGCTACACGTAGAGCACCTTATGTAGAAAAGTTGAATCAAGGAAGAGCCAGGGAGGTAGCTAGGTCTCTTTTGACCTGCCAGAAGCCGGAGACACTTACGCTGCGTGTCAACCTGGAGGTGGTGCCTGATGGGACTGGCCTCGTTTTCCCACCTTGAAAGCTCCTCTTATGTGCCTTGAAGCTCCCTTAAAAACACTGTGGTTGTCTGGCTTATACTCACGGCAGGCATGGCTGTGAGAGGGAAAAAGAGGTTAACACGAAGAGACAGGGTATTTCAGTTTCTGATTCAGAGCTAATCCTGTCCTGTTTTATAGCTAAAGGGAAACTCAAAGTGAGCCCTCGCTTCGAAGGAGGGCCCTGATATGCCATGTAGCGGAGTAGGCGTGCAACAGCTTCCATGAGGCCTTAGTCGCTCTCTTGCTTTAGTTGAACGCTAGTAAGGTATTCAGGACTCCTAGACCCCTCGCGGCAGCACTCGTTTCCGTACAAGGACACTGAGTACTCCAAGGCTTCCCTGGGCTTGCTGGGCCACAATCAGATGCGTAGGCCTGTCAGGGTGCCCATGGGTAGGCGGAGTGAAGGGTAACACGCTGCACGCTTCATTCGGGGAGCTAGGTATCCCCAGCTACAGAAAGGTTTCATGAACACGATTCTAGAAAACCCAGCATACCATGGAAGTCGTCCTCGTGACCCTAGTCTGAGCTGTACTGAGAAAAACTCTCTGCTTACAAGTCTTTCTAGGACCTCATACCTGAAGTCACCGTATCTCAAGGTTAAAGGCAGCTTGCATTGCAACTTCCACTTCAGCACAGTTTTCTGTGGAACACTTCAGGCTTTTGGGAGAGGCACAGGACCCTAGGAGACCTAGGGCACTCTTTCGTCTAGGGAGTTCACTACACACAGAGCACCCTGTGTAGAAAATTTGAATCAGGGAAGAGCCAGGGAGGTAGCTAGGTCTCTTTTGACCTGCCAGAAGCCAGAGACACTTATGCTGCGTGTCAACCTGGAGATGGTGCTTGATGGGACTGGCCTTGTTTTCCCACCTTGAAAGCTCCTCTTCTGCGCCTTGAAGCTCCCTTAAAAAAAACTGTGGTTGTCAGCCTTATACTCACGGCAGGCATGGCTGTGAGAGGGAAAAAAAGGTTTCACGAAGAAACAGGGTATCCCAGTTTCTCGGTCAGAGCTCATCCTGTTCTGTTCTATAGCTAAAGGGAATCTCAAAGGGAGGCCTAGCTTCGAAGGAGGGCCCTGATATGCCATGCAGCAGGGTAGGAGTGCGCAGCTTCCATGAGGCCTTAGTCGCACTTCTGCATTAGTTTCACGGTACTAATCTTCTCAAACTCCTGCTCCCTTGCGTCTGCACCCGTTTCCGTACAGAGACACTGAGTACCCCCCCAGGCTCCCCTGAGGTGAAGATCAACATTCAGACACGTAGGCCCTTCGGAGTGCCCGTGTCTGTGCCGAGTGAAGGGCAGCATGATGCACGCTCCCTCGGGGGAGCTCGATTTCCTCAGCTCACCAACAGCCTCAGGAACACGGTTGTAATAGGGGCAACATGCCATGCCAGTCTGCCTGCTTACAGTAGTCCGAGCTGTACTGAGGAAAACTCTTTGCTTACAGTTCCTTCTACCAGCTCCTAGCTGAAGTCAACCAACCTCTAGGAGAAAGTCGGCTTGTGGTCCAAGTGCAACTAGAGCACAACTTTCTGGTGTAATGCCGCAGGCTTTTGGAAGATGCACAGAAGCCCAGGACACCTAGGGAATTCTTTCATTTAGGCAGTTCACTACACGCAGAACACCCTGCAGAGAAAAGTTGATTCTCCAAGGACCCAGTGAGGAGCTAGGTCTCTTTTGACCTGTTAGAAACCACAGATGCTTCTTCTGCGTGTCAGCCTGGAAATGGCGGCCTTAGGAGACAAGCCTTGTTTTCCCGTCTTGAAAGCTCCATTCATGCGGCCTTGAAGCTACCTGAAGAACACTGTGGTTGTCGGACTTGTCCTCACTCCAGGCATGGCTCTGGAAGAAAATGAGTTTTCTCCAAAGAAAGAGGGTGCTTCCAGGCCCTGGTGGGGAGCATATCCTGCCCTGCACTAGAGCTAAGGGGAATCTCAACGTGCGCCCTACCCTCGACCTAAGGCTCTGATTTGCCCTCCAGAAGGGTAGTTGTGCAGCATTTTCCTTGAGGCCTTAGTCGCAGTCCTGCATTAGTTTAAAGGTACTACTCTTCTCAGGACTCCAGGCCCACTCGTGTCAGTACCCATTTGCGTACAAGAACTCTGAGTACCCCAGGACTCCCCTGGGCTTGCTGGGCCACACTCAGACCCGTAGGCCCTTCAGTGTGCCCCTTTTTAGGCCGAGTGAAAGATAACAAACTGCACTCTTTCTTGGGAAAGCTAGATTTCCTCAGCTCACCATCAGCCTCAGGAACACGGTTCTAGCAAGGCCAGCAAACCATGGAAGTCTGCCTCCTCACCCGATTCTGAGCTGTACTGAGTAAACCTCTCTGCTTTGAAGTCCTTCGAGGACCTCAGACCTGAAGTCACCGTATCTCAAGGAGAAAGACGGCTTGCATTCCAACTTCCACTACGGCACAGTGTTCTGTGTAACACTTCAGGCTTTGGGACATGCACAGGGCTCTTAGAGACCTAGGGCAGTCTATTCTCTAGGCACTTCACTACACGTACAACACCCTGTGCAGAAAAATTGATTCTGGGAAGAGCCAAGTAGGTAGCTAGGTCTCTTTTGACCTCTTAGAAACCACAGCTACTTATGTGGTGTGTCAATCTGGAAACAGGACCTGATGGGGCTAGCCTTGCTGTCCCATCATGAAAGCTCCTTTTATGGGCCTAGAAGCTAGAAGCTAACTGAAAAACACTGTTGGTGTCGGGCTTATACTCACGACAGGCATGGCTGTGAGAGGGAAAAAGAGGTTTCACAAAGAAACACGTATTCCAGTTTCTGATTCAGAGCTCATCCTGTCCTGTTCTCTAGCTAAAGGGAAACTCAAAGTGAGGCCTAGCTTCGAAGGAGGGCCCTGACATGCCATGCAGCGGAGTAGGCGTGCAGCAGCTTCCATGAGGCCTTAGTCGCTCTTCTGCTTTAGTTGAACGCTAGTAAGCTTTTCAGGACTCGTAGACCCCCTCGCGGCAGCACTCGTTTCCGTACAGCGACCCTGAGCACCCCCAGGCTCCCCTGAGCTTGCTGGGCCACACTCAGACCCGTAGGCCATTCAGGGTGGCCCTGCGTAGGTCGAGTGAAGAGTCACACGCTGCACTCTTCCTTGGGCGAGCTAGATATCCCCAGCTCGCCAACGGCTTCATGAACGCGGTCCTAGCAAGTCCAGCATACCATGGAATTCGTCCTCGTTGCCCTACTCTGAGCGGTACTGAGAAAAACTCTCCGCTTACAAGTCCTTCTAGGACCTCATACCTGAAGTCACCGTATCTCAAGGAGAAAGGCAGCTTGCATTGCAACTTCCACTACAGCACAGTTTTGTGTGTAACACTTCAGAATTTTGGGAGAGGCACAGGGCCCTAGGAGTCCTAGGGCAGTCTTTCATCTAAGCAGTTCGCTACCCGCAGAGCACCTTATGTAGAAAAGTTGAATCAAGGAAGAGCCAGGGAGGTAGCTAGGTCTCTTTTGACCTGCCAGAAGCCGGAGACACTTACGCTGCGTGTCAACCTGGAGGTGGTGCCTGATGGGACTGGCCTCGTTTTCCCACCTTGAAAGCTCCTCTTATGTGCCTTGAAGCTCCCTTAAAAACACTGTGGTTGTCTGGCTTATACTCACGGCAGGCATGGCTGTGAGAGGGAAAAAGAGGTTAACACGAAGAGACAGGGTATTTCAGTTTCTGATTCAGAGCTAATCCTGTCCTGTTTTATAGCTAAAGGGAAACTCAAAGTGAGCCCTCGCTTCGAAGGAGGGCCCTGATATGCCATGTAGCGGAGTAGGCGTGCAACAGCTTCCATGAGGCCTTAGTCGCTCTCTTGCTTTAGTTGAACGCTAGTAAGGTATTCAGGACTCCTAGACCCCTCGCGGCAGCACTCGTTTCCGTACAAGGACACTGAGTACTCCAAGGCTTCCCTGGGCTTGCTGGGCCACAATCAGATGCGTAGGCCTGTCAGGGTGCCCATGGGTAGGCGGAGTGAAGGGTAACACGCTGCACGCTTCATTCGGGGAGCTAGGTATCCCCAGCTACAGAAAGGTTTCATGAACACGATTCTAGAAAACCCAGCATACCATGGAAGTCGTCCTCGTGACCCTAGTCTGAGCTGTACTGAGAAAAACTCTCTGCTTACAAGTCTTTCTAGGACCTCATACCTGAAGTCACCGTATCTCAAGGTTAAAGGCAGCTTGCATTGCAACTTCCACTTCAGCACAGTTTTCTGTGGAACACTTCAGGCTTTTGGGAGAGGCACAGGACCCTAGGAGACCTAGGGCACTCTTTCGTCTAGGGAGTTCACTACACACAGAGCACCCTGTGTAGAAAATTTGAATCAGGGAAGAGCCAGGGAGGTAGCTAGGTCTCTTTTGACCTGCCAGAAGCCAGAGACACTTATGCTGCGTGTCAACCTGGAGATGGTGCTTGATGGGACTGGCCTTGTTTTCCCACCTTGAAAGCTCCTCTTCTGCGCCTTGAAGCTCCCTTAAAAAAAACTGTGGTTGTCAGCCTTATACTCACGGCAGGCATGGCTGTGAGAGGGAAAAAAAGGTTTCACGAAGAAACAGGGTATCCCAGTTTCTCGGTCAGAGCTCATCCTGTTCTGTTCTATAGCTAAAGGGAATCTCAAAGGGAGGCCTAGCTTCGAAGGAGGGCCCTGATATGCCATGCAGCAGGGTAGGAGTGCGCAGCTTCCATGAGGCCTTAGTCGCACTTCTGCATTAGTTTCACGGTACTAATCTTCTCAAACTCCTGCTCCCTTGCGTCTGCACCCGTTTCCGTACAGAGACACTGAGTACCCCCCAGGCTCCCCTGAGGTGAAGATCAACATTCAGACACGTAGGCCCTTCGGAGTGCCCGTGTCTGTGCCGAGTGAAGGGCAGCATGATGCACGCTCCCTCGGGGGAGCTCGATTTCCTCAGCTCACCAACAGCCTCAGGAACACGGTTGTAATAGGGGCAACATGCCATGCCAGTCTGCCTGCTTACAGTAGTCCGAGCTGTACTGAGGAAAACTCTTTGCTTACAGTTCCTTCTACCAGCTCCTAGCTGAAGTCAACCAACCTCTAGGAGAAAGTCGGCTTGTGGTCCAAGTGCAACTAGAGCACAACTTTCTGGTGTAATGCCGCAGGCTTTTGGAAGATGCACAGAAGCCCAGGACACCTAGGGAATTCTTTCATTTAGGCAGTTCACTACACGCAGAACACCCTGCAGAGAAAAGTTGATTCTCCAAGGACCCAGTGAGGAGCTAGGTCTCTTTTGACCTGTTAGAAACCACAGATGCTTCTTCTGCGTGTCAGCCTGGAAATGGCGGCCTTAGGAGACAAGCCTTGTTTTCCCGTCTTGAAAGCTCCATTCATGCGGCCTTGAAGCTACCTGAAGAACACTGTGGTTGTCGGACTTGTCCTCACTCCAGGCATGGCTCTGGAAGAAAATGAGTTTTCTCCAAAGAAAGAGGGTGCTTCCAGGCCCTGGTGGGGAGCATATCCTGCCCTGCACTAGAGCTAAGGGGAATCTCAACGTGCGCCCTACCCTCGACCTAAGGCTCTGATTTGCCCTCCAGAAGGGTAGTTGTGCAGCATTTTCCTTGAGGCCTTAGTCGCAGTCCTGCATTAGTTTAAAGGTACTACTCTTCTCAGGACTCCAGGCCCACTCGTGTCAGTACCCATTTGCGTACAAGAACTCTGAGTACCCCAGGACTCCCCTGGGCTTGCTGGGCCACACTCAGACCCGTAGGCCCTTCAGTGTGCCCCTTTTTAGGCCGAGTGAAAGATAACAAACTGCACTCTTTCTTGGGAAAGCTAGATTTCCTCAGCTCACCATCAGCCTCAGGAACACGGTTCTAGCAAGGCCAGCAAACCATGGAAGTGTGCCTCCTCACCCGATTCTGAGCTGTACTGAGTAAACCTCTCTGCTTTGAAGTCCTTCGAGGACCTCAGACCTGAAGTCACCGTATCTCAAGGAGAAAGACGGCTTGCATTCCAACTTCCACTACGGCACAGTGTTCTGTGTAACACTTCAGGCTTTGGGACATGCACAGGGCTCTTAGAGACCTAGGGCAGTCTATTCTCTAGGCACTTCACTACACGTACAACACCCTGTGCAGAAAAATTGATTCTGGGAAGAGCCAAGTAGGTAGCTAGGTCTCTTTTGACCTCTTAGAAACCACAGCTACTTATGTGGTGTGTCAATCTGGAAACAGGACCTGATGGGGCTAGCCTTGCTGTCCCATCATGAAAGCTCCTTTTATGGGCCTAGAAGCTAGAAGCTAACTGAAAAACACTGTTGGTGTCGGGCTTATACTCACGACAGGCATGGCTGTGAGAGGGAAAAAGAGGTTTCACGAAGAAACACGTATTCCAGTTTCTGATTCAGAGCTCATCCTGTCCTGTTCTCTAGCTAAAGGGAAACTCAAAGTGAGGCCTAGCTTCGAAGGAGGGCCCTGACATGCCATGCAGCGGAGTAGGCGTGCAGCAGCTTCCATGAGGCCTTAGTCGCTCTTCTGCTTTAGTTGAACGCTAGTAAGCTTTTCAGGACTCGTAGACCCCCTCGCGGCAGCACTCGTTTCCGTACAGCGACCCTGAGCACCCCCAGGCTCCCCTGAGCTTGCTGGGCCACACTCAGACCCGTAGGCCATTCAGGGTGGCCCTGCGTAGGTCGAGTGAAGAGTCACACGCTGCACTCTTCCTTGGGCGAGCTAGATATCCCCAGCTCGCCAACGGCTTCATGAACGCGGTCCTAGCAAGTCCAGCATACCATGGAATTCGTCCTCGTTGCCCTACTCTGAGCGGTACTGAGAAAAACTCTCCGCTTACAAGTCCTTCTAGGACCTCATACCTGAAGTCACCGTATCTCAAGGAGAAAGGCAGCTTGCATTGCAACTTCCACTACAGCACAGTTTTGTGTGTAACACTTCAGAATTTTGGGAGAGGCACAGGGCCCTAGGAGTCCTAGGGCAGTCTTTCATCTAAGCAGTTCGCTACACGTAGAGCACCTTATGTAGAAAAGTTGAATCAAGGAAGAGCCAGGGAGGTAGCTAGGTCTCTTTTGACCTGCCAGAAGCCGGAGACACTTACGCTGCGTGTCAACCTGGAGGTGGTGCCTGATGGGACTGGCCTCGTTTTCCCACCTTGAAAGCTCCTCTTATGTGCCTTGAAGCTCCCTTAAAAACACTGTGGTTGTCTGGCTTATACTCACGGCAGGCATGGCTGTGAGAGGGAAAAAGAGGTTAACACGAAGAGACAGGGTATTTCAGTTTCTGATTCAGAGCTAATCCTGTCCTGTTTTATAGCTAAAGGGAAACTCAAAGTGAGCCCTCGCTTCGAAGGAGGGCCCTGATATGCCATGTAGCGGAGTAGGCGTGCAACAGCTTCCATGAGGCCTTAGTCGCTCTCTTGCTTTAGTTGAACGCTAGTAAGGTATTCAGGACTCCTAGACCCCTCGCGGCAGCACTCGTTTCCGTACAAGGACACTGAGTACTCCAAGGCTTCCCTGGGCTTGCTGGGCCACAATCAGATGCGTAGGCCTGTCAGGGTGCCCATGGGTAGGCGGAGTGAAGGGTAACACGCTGCACGCTTCATTCGGGGAGCTAGGTATCCCCAGCTACAGAAAGGTTTCATGAACACGATTCTAGAAAACCCAGCATACCATGGGAGTCGTCCTCGTGACCCTAGTCTGAGCTGTACTGAGAAAAACTCTCTGCTTACAAGTCTTTCTAGGACCTCATACCTGAAGTCACCGTATCTCAAGGTTAAAGGCAGCTTGCATTGCAACTTCCACTTCAGCACAGTTTTCTGTGGAACACTTCAGGCTTTTGGGAGAGGCACAGGACCCTAGGAGACCTAGGGCACTCTTTCGTCTAGGGAGTTCACTACACACAGAGCACCCTGTGTAGAAAATTTGAATCAGGGAAGAGCCAGGGAGGTAGCTAGGTCTCTTTTGACCTGCCAGAAGCCAGAGACACTTACGCTGCGTGTCAACCTGGAGATGGTGCTTGATGGGACTGGCCTTGTTTTCCCACCTTGAAAGCTCCTCTTCTGCGCCTTGAAGCTCCCTTAAAAAAAACTGTGGTTGTCAGCCTTATACTCACGGCAGGCATGGCTGTGAGAGGGAAAAAAAGGTTTCACGAAGAAACAGGGTATCCCAGTTTCTCGGTCAGAGCTCATCCTGTTCTGTTCTATAGCTAAAGGGAATCTCAAAGGGAGGCCTAGCTTCGAAGGAGGGCCCTGATATGCCATGCAGCAGGGTAGGAGTGCGCAGCTTCCATGAGGCCTTAGTCGCACTTCTGCATTAGTTTCACGGTACTAATCTTCTCAAACTCCTGCTCCCTTGCGTCTGCACCCGTTTCCGTACAGAGACACTGAGTACCCCCCAGGCTCCCCTGAGGTGAAGATCAACATTCAGACACGTAGGCCCTTCGGAGTGCCCGTGTCTGTGCCGAGTGAAGGGCAGCATGATGCACGCTCCCTCGGGGGAGCTCGATTTCCTCAGCTCACCAACAGCCTCAGGAACACGGTTGTAATAGGGGCAACATGCCATGCCAGTCTGCCTGCTTACAGTAGTCCGAGCTGTACTGAGGAAAACTCTTTGCTTACAATTCCTTCTACCAGCTCCTAGCTGAAGTCAACCAACCTCTAGGAGAAAGTCGGCTTGTGGTCCAAGTGCAACTAGAGCACAACTTTCTGGTGTAATGCCGCAGGCTTTTGGAAGATGCACAGAAGCCCAGGACACCTAGGGAATTCTTTCATTTAGGCAGTTCACTACACGCAGAACACCCTGCAGAGAAAAGTTGATTCTCCAAGGACCCAGTGAGGAGCTAGGTCTCTTTTGACCTGTTAGAAACCACAGATGCTTCTTCTGCGTGTCAGCCTGGAAATGGCGGCCTTAGGAGACAAGCCTTGTTTTCCCGTCTTGAAAGCTCCATTCATGCGGCCTTGAAGCTACCTGAAGAACACTGTGGTTGTCGGACTTGTCCTCACTCCAGGCATGGCTCTGGAAGAAAATGAGTTTTCTCCAAAGAAAGAGGGTGCTTCCAGGCCCTGGTGGGGAGCATATCCTGCCCTGCACTAGAGCTAAGGGGAATCTCAACGTGCGCCCTACCCTCGACCTAAGGCTCTGATTTGCCCTCCAGAAGGGTAGTTGTGCAGCATTTTCCTTGAGGCCTTAGTCGCAGTCCTGCATTAGTTTAAAGGTACTACTCTTCTCAGGACTCCAGGCCCACTCGTGTCAGTACCCATTTGCGTACAAGAACTCTGAGTACCCCAGGACTCCCCTGGGCTTGCTGGGCCACACTCAGACCCGTAGGCCCTTCAGTGTGCCCCTTTTTAGGCCGAGTGAAAGATAACAAACTGCACTCTTTCTTGGGAAAGCTAGATTTCCTCAGCTCACCATCAGCCTCAGGAACACGGTTCTAGCAAGGCCAGCAAACCATGGAAGTCTGCCTCCCCACCCGATTCTGAGCTGTACTGAGTAAACCTCTCTGCTTTGAAGTCCTTCGAGGACCTCAGACCTGAAGTCACCGTATCTCAAGGAGAAAGACGGCTTGCATTCCAACTTCCACTACGGCACAGTGTTCTGTGTAACACTTCAGGCTTTGGGACATGCACAGGGCTCTTAGAGACCTAGGGCAGTCTATTCTCTAGGCACTTCACTACACGTACAACACCCTGTGCAGAAAAATTGATTCTGGGAAGAGCCAAGTAGGTAGCTAGGTCTCTTTTGACCTCTTAGAAACCACAGCTACTTATGTGGTGTGTCAATCTGGAAACAGGACCTGATGGGGCTAGCCTTGCTGTCCCATCATGAAAGCTCCTTTTATGGGCCTAGAAGCTAGAAGCTAACTGAAAAACACTGTTGGTGTCGGGCTTATACTCACGACAGGCATGGCTGTGAGAGGGAAAAAGAGGTTTCACGAAGAAACACGTATTCCAGTTTCTGATTCAGAGCTCATCCTGTCCTGTTCTCTAGCTAAAGGGAAACTCAAAGTGAGGCCTAGCTTCGAAGGAGGGCCCTGACATGCCATGCAGCGGAGTAGGCGTGCAGCAGCTTCCATGAGGCCTTAGTCGCTCTTCTGCTTTAGTTGAACGCTAGTAAGCTTTTCAGGACTCGTAGACCCCCTCGCGGCAGCACTCGTTTCCGTACAGCGACCCTGAGCACCCCCAGGCTCCCCTGAGCTTGCTGGGCCACACTCAGACCCGTAGGCCATTCAGGGTGGCCCTGCGTAGGTCGAGTGAAGAGTCACACGCTGCACTCTTCCTTGGGCGAGCTAGATATCCCCAGCTCGCCAACGGCTTCATGAACGCGGTCCTAGCAAGTCCAGCATACCATGGAATTCGTCCTCGTTGCCCTACTCTGAGCGGTACTGAGAAAAACTCTCCGCTTACAAGTCCTTCTAGGACCTCATACCTGAAGTCACCGTATCTCAAAGAGAAAGGCAGCTTGCATTGCAACTTCCACTACAGCACAGTTTTGTGTGTAACACTTCAGAATTTTGGGAGAGGCACAGGGCCCTAGGAGTCCTAGGGCAGTCTTTCATCTAAGCAGTTCGCTACCCGCAGAGCACCTTATGTAGAAAAGTTGAATCAAGGAAGAGCCAGGGAGGTAGCTAGGTCTCTTTTGACCTGCCAGAAGCCGGAGACACTTACGCTGCGTGTCAACCTGGAGGTGGTGCCTGATGGGACTGGCCTCGTTTTCCCACCTTGAAAGCTCCTCTTATGTGCCTTGAAGCTCCCTTAAAAACACTGTGGTTGTCTGGCTTATACTCACGGCAGGCATGGCTGTGAGAGGGAAAAAGAGGTTAACACGAAGAGACAGGGTATTTCAGTTTCTGATTCAGAGCTAATCCTGTCCTGTTTTATAGCTAAAGGGAAACTCAAAGTGAGCCCTCGCTTCGAAGGAGGGCCCTGATATGCCATGTAGCGGAGTAGGCGTGCAACAGCTTCCATGAGGCCTTAGTCGCTCTCTTGCTTTAGTTGAACGCTAGTAAGGTATTCAGGACTCCTAGACCCCTCGCGGCAGCACTCGTTTCCGTACAAGGACACTGAGTACTCCAAGGCTTCCCTGGGCTTGCTGGGCCACAATCAGATGCGTAGGCCTGTCAGGGTGCCCATGGGTAGGCGGAGTGAAGGGTAACACGCTGCACGCTTCATTCGGGGAGCTAGGTATCCCCAGCTACAGAAAGGTTTCATGAACACGATTCTAGAAAACCCAGCATACCATGGAAGTCGTCCTCGTGACCCTAGTCTGAGCTGTACTGAGAAAAACTCTCTGCTTACAAGTCTTTCTAGGACCTCATACCTGAAGTCACCGTATCTCAAGGTTAAAGGCAGCTTGCATTGCAACTTCCACTTCAGCACAGTTTTCTGTGGAACACTTCAGGCTTTTGGGAGAGGCACAGGACCCTAGGAGACCTAGGGCACTCTTTCGTCTAGGGAGTTCACTACACACAGAGCACCCTGTGTAGAAAATTTGAATCAGGGAAGAGCCAGGGAGGTAGCTAGGTCTCTTTTGACCTGCCAGAAGCCAGAGACACTTACGCTGCGTGTCAACCTGGAGATGGTGCTTGATGGGACTGGCCTTGTTTTCCCACCTTGAAAGCTCCTCTTCTGCGCCTTGAAGCTCCCTTAAAAAAAACTGTGGTTGTCAGCCTTATACTCACGGCAGGCATGGCTGTGAGAGGGAAAAAAAGGTTTCACGAAGAAACAGGGTATCCCAGTTTCTCGGTCAGAGCTCATCCTGTTCTGTTCTATAGCTAAAGGGAATCTCAAAGGGAGGCCTAGCTTCGAAGGAGGGCCCTGATATGCCATGCAGCAGGGTAGGAGTGCGCAGCTTCCATGAGGCCTTAGTCGCACTTCTGCATTAGTTTCACGGTACTAATCTTCTCAAACTCCTGCTCCCTTGCGTCTGCACCCGTTTCCGTACAGAGACACTGAGTACCCCCCCAGGCTCCCCTGAGGTGAAGATCAACATTCAGACACGTAGGCCCTTCGGAGTGCCCGTGTCTGTGCCGAGTGAAGGGCAGCATGATGCACGCTCCCTCGGGGGAGCTCGATTTCCTCAGCTCACCAACAGCCTCAGGAACACGGTTGTAATAGGGGCAACATGCCATGCCAGTCTGCCTGCTTACAGTAGTCCGAGCTGTACTGAGGAAAACTCTTTGCTTACAGTTCCTTCTACCAGCTCCTAGCTGAAGTCAACCAACCTCTAGGAGAAAGTCGGCTTGTGGTCCAAGTGCAACTAGAGCACAACTTTCTGGTGTAATGCCGCAGGCTTTTGGAAGATGCACAGAAGCCCAGGACACCTAGGGAATTCTTTCATTTAGGCAGTTCACTACACGCAGAACACCCTGCAGAGAAAAGTTGATTCTCCAAGGACCCAGTGAGGAGCTAGGTCTCTTTTGACCTGTTAGAAACCACAGATGCTTCTTCTGCGTGTCAGCCTGGAAATGGCGGCCTTAGGAGACAAGCCTTGTTTTCCCGTCTTGAAAGCTCCATTCATGCGGCCTTGAAGCTACCTGAAGAACACTGTGGTTGTCGGACTTGTCCTCACTCCAGGCATGGCTCTGGAAGAAAATGAGTTTTCTCCAAAGAAAGAGGGTGCTTCCAGGCCCTGGTGGGGAGCATATCCTGCCCTGCACTAGAGCTAAGGGGAATCTCAACGTGCGCCCTACCCTCGACCTAAGGCTCTGATTTGCCCTCCAGAAGGGTAGTTGTGCAGCATTTTCCTTGAGGCCTTAGTCGCAGTCCTGCATTAGTTTAAAGGTACTACTCTTCTCAGGACTCCAGGCCCACTCGTGTCAGTACCCATTTGCGTACAAGAACTCTGAGTACCCCAGGACTCCCCTGGGCTTGCTGGGCCACACTCAGACCCGTAGGCCCTTCAGTGTGCCCCTTTTTAGGCCGAGTGAAAGATAACAAACTGCACTCTTTCTTGGGAAAGCTAGATTTCCTCAGCTCACCATCAGCCTCAGGAACACGGTTCTAGCAAGGCCAGCAAACCATGGAAGTCTGCCTCCTCACCCGATTCTGAGCTGTACTGAGTAAACCTCTCTGCTTTGAAGTCCTTCGAGGACCTCAGACCTGAAGTCACCGTATCTCAAGGAGAAAGACGGCTTGCATTCCAACTTCCACTACGGCACAGTGTTCTGTGTAACACTTCAGGCTTTGGGACATGCACAGGGCTCTTAGAGACCTAGGGCAGTCTATTCTCTAGGCACTTCACTACACGTACAACACCCTGTGCAGAAAAATTGATTCTGGGAAGAGCCAAGTAGGTAGCTAGGTCTCTTTTGACCTCTTAGAAACCACAGCTACTTATGTGGTGTGTCAATCTGGAAACAGGACCTGATGGGGCTAGCCTTGCTGTCCCATCATGAAAGCTCCTTTTATGGGCCTAGAAGCTAGAAGCTAACTGAAAAACACTGTTGGTGTCGGGCTTATACTCACGACAGGCATGGCTGTGAGAGGGAAAAAGAGGTTTCACGAAGAAACACGTATTCCAGTTTCTGATTCAGAGCTCATCCTGTCCTGTTCTCTAGCTAAAGGGAAACTCAAAGTGAGGCCTAGCTTCGAAGGAGGGCCCTGACATGCCATGCAGCGGAGTAGGCGTGCAGCAGCTTCCATGAGGCCTTAGTCGCTCTTCTGCTTTAGTTGAACGCTAGTAAGCTTTTCAGGACTCGTAGACCCCCTCGCGGCAGCACTCGTTTCCGTACAGCGACCCTGAGCACCCCCAGGCTCCCCTGAGCTTGCTGGGCCACACTCAGACCCGTAGGCCATTCAGGGTGGCCCTGCGTAGGTCGAGTGAAGAGTCACACGCTGCACTCTTCCTTGGGCGAGCTAGATATCCCCAGCTCGCCAACGGCTTCATGAACGCGGTCCTAGCAAGTCCAGCATACCATGGAATTCGTCCTCGTTGCCCTACTCTGAGCGGTACTGAGAAAAACTCTCCGCTTACAAGTCCTTCTAGGACCTCATACCTGAAGTCACCGTATCTCAAGGAGAAAGGCAGCTTGCATTGCAACTTCCACTACAGCACAGTTTTGTGTGTAACACTTCAGAATTTTGGGAGAGGCACAGGGCCCTAGGAGTCCTAGGGCAGTCTTTCATCTAAGCAGTTCGCTACCCGCAGAGCACCTTATGTAGAAAAGTTGAATCAAGGAAGAGCCAGGGAGGTAGCTAGGTCTCTTTTGACCTGCCAGAAGCCGGAGACACTTACGCTGCGTGTCAACCTGGAGGTGGTGCCTGATGGGACTGGCCTCGTTTTCCCACCTTGAAAGCTCCTCTTATGTGCCTTGAAGCTCCCTTAAAAACACTGTGGTTGTCTGGCTTATACTCACGGCAGGCATGGCTGTGAGAGGGGAAAAGAGGTTAACACGAAGAGACAGGGTATTTCAGTTTCTGATTCAGAGCTAATCCTGTCCTGTTTTATAGCTAAAGGGAAACTCAAAGTGAGCCCTCGCTTCGAAGGAGGGCCCTGATATGCCATGTAGCGGAGTAGGCGTGCAACAGCTTCCATGAGGCCTTAGTCGCTCTCTTGCTTTAGTTGAACGCTAGTAAGGTATTCAGGACTCCTAGACCCCTCGCGGCAGCACTCGTTTCCGTACAAGGACACTGAGTACTCCAAGGCTTCCCTGGGCTTGCTGGGCCACAATCAGATGCGTAGGCCTGTCAGGGTGCCCATGGGTAGGCGGAGTGAAGGGTAACACGCTGCACGCTTCATTCGGGGAGCTAGGTATCCCCAGCTACAGAAAGGTTTCATGAACACGATTCTAGAAAACCCAGCATACCATGGGAGTCGTCCTCGTGACCCTAGTCTGAGCTGTACTGAGAAAAACTCTCTGCTTACAAGTCTTTCTAGGACCTCATACCTGAAGTCACCGTATCTCAAGGTTAAAGGCAGCTTGCATTGCAACTTCCACTTCAGCACAGTTTTCTGTGGAACACTTCAGGCTTTTGGGAGAGGCACAGGACCCTAGGAGACCTAGGGCACTCTTTCGTCTAGGGAGTTCACTACACACAGAGCACCCTGTGTAGAAAATTTGAATCAGGGAAGAGCCAGGGAGGTAGCTAGGTCTCTTTTGACCTGCCAGAAGCCAGAGACACTTACGCTGCGTGTCAACCTGGAGATGGTGCTTGATGGGACTGGCCTTGTTTTCCCACCTTGAAAGCTCCTCTTCTGCGCCTTGAAGCTCCCTTAAAAAAAACTGTGGTTGTCAGCCTTATACTCACGGCAGGCATGGCTGTGAGAGGGAAAAAAAGGTTTCACGAAGAAACAGGGTATCCCAGTTTCTCGGTCAGAGCTCATCCTGTTCTGTTCTATAGCTAAAGGGAATCTCAAAGGGAGGCCTAGCTTCGAAGGAGGGCCCTGATATGCCATGCAGCAGGGTAGGAGTGCGCAGCTTCCATGAGGCCTTAGTCGCACTTCTGCATTAGTTTCACGGTACTAATCTTCTCAAACTCCTGCTCCCTTGCGTCTGCACCCGTTTCCGTACAGAGACACTGAGTACCCCCCCAGGCTCCCCTGAGGTGAAGATCAACATTCAGACACGTAGGCCCTTCGGAGTGCCCGTGTCTGTGCCGAGTGAAGGGCAGCATGATGCACGCTCCCTCGGGGGAGCTCGATTTCCTCAGCTCACCAACAGCCTCAGGAACACGGTTGTAATAGGGGCAACATGCCATGCCAGTCTGCCTGCTTACAGTAGTCCGAGCTGTACTGAGGAAAACTCTTTGCTTACAGTTCCTTCTACCAGCTCCTAGCTGAAGTCAACCAACCTCTAGGAGAAAGTCGGCTTGTGGTCCAAGTGCAACTAGAGCATTACTTTCTGGTGTAATGCCGCAGGCTTTTGGAAGATGCACAGAAGCCCAGGACACCTAGGGAATTCTTTCATTTAGGCAGTTCACTACACGCAGAACACCCTGCAGAGAAAAGTTGATTCTCCAAGGACCCAGTGAGGAGCTAGGTCTCTTTTGACCTGTTAGAAACCACAGATGCTTCTTCTGCGTGTCAGCCTGGAAATGGCGGCCTTAGGAGACAAGCCTTGTTTTCCCGTCTTGAAAGCTCCATTCATGCGGCCTTGAAGCTACCTGAAGAACACTGTGGTTGTCGGACTTGTCCTCACTCCAGGCATGGCTCTGGAAGAAAATGAGTTTTCTCCAAAGAAAGAGGGTGCTTCCAGGCCCTGGTGGGGAGCATATCCTGCCCTGCACTAGAGCTAAGGGGAATCTCAACGTGCGCCCTACCCTCGACCTAAGGCTCTGATTTGCCCTCCAGAAGGGTAGTTGTGCAGCATTTTCCTTGAGGCCTTAGTCGCAGTCCTGCATTAGTTTAAAGGTACTACTCTTCTCAGGACTCCAGGCCCACTCGTGTCAGTACCCATTTGCGTACAAGAACTCTGAGTACCCCAGGACTCCCCTGGGCTTGCTGGGCCACACTCAGACCCGTAGGCCCTTCAGTGTGCCCCTTTTTAGGCCGAGTGAAAGATAACAAACTGCACTCTTTCTTGGGAAAGCTAGATTTCCTCAGCTCACCATCAGCCTCAGGAACACGGTTCTAGCAAGGCCAGCAAACCATGGAAGTGTGCCTCCTCACCCGATTCTGAGCTGTACTGAGTAAACCTCTCTGCTTTGAAGTCCTTCGAGGACCTCAGACCTGAAGTCACCGTATCTCAAGGAGAAAGACGGCTTGCATTCCAACTTCCACTACGGCACAGTGTTCTGTGTAACACTTCAGGCTTTGGGACATGCACAGGGCTCTTAGAGACCTAGGGCAGTCTATTCTCTAGGCACTTCACTACACGTACAACACCCTGTGCAGAAAAATTGATTCTGGGAAGAGCCAAGTAGGTAGCTAGGTCTCTTTTGACCTCTTAGAAACCACAGCTACTTATGTGGTGTGTCAATCTGGAAACAGGACCTGATGGGGCTAGCCTTGCTGTCCCATCATGAAAGCTCCTTTTATGGGCCTAGAAGCTAGAAGCTAACTGAAAAACACTGTTGGTGTCGGGCTTATACTCACGACAGGCATGGCTGTGAGAGGGAAAAAGAGGTTTCACGAAGAAACACGTATTCCAGTTTCTGATTCAGAGCTCATCCTGTCCTGTTCTCTAGCTAAAGGGAAACTCAAAGTGAGGCCTAGCTTCGAAGGAGGGCCCTGACATGCCATGCAGCGGAGTAGGCGTGCAGCAGCTTCCATGAGGCCTTAGTCGCTCTTCTGCTTTAGTTGAACGCTAGTAAGCTTTTCAGGACTCGTAGACCCCCTCGCGGCAGCACTCGTTTCCGTACAGCGACCCTGAGCACCCCCAGGCTCCCCTGAGCTTGCTGGGCCACACTCAGACCCGTAGGCCATTCAGGGTGGCCCTGCGTAGGTCGAGTGAAGAGTCACACGCTGCACTCTTCCTTGGGCGAGCTAGATATCCCCAGCTCGCCAACGGCTTCATGAACGCGGTCCTAGCAAGTCCAGCATACCATGGAATTCGTCCTCGTTGCCCTACTCTGAGCGGTACTGAGAAAAACTCTCCGCTTACAAGTCCTTCTAGGACCTCATACCTGAAGTCACCGTATCTCAAGGAGAAAGGCAGCTTGCATTGCAACTTCCACTACAGCACAGTTTTGTGTGTAACACTTCAGAATTTTGGGAGAGGCACAGGGCCCTAGGAGTCCTAGGGCAGTCTTTCATCTAAGCAGTTCGCTACACGTAGAGCACCTTATGTAGAAAAGTTGAATCAAGGAAGAGCCAGGGAGGTAGCTAGGTCTCTTTTGACCTGCCAGAAGCCGGAGACACTTACGCTGCGTGTCAACCTGGAGGTGGTGCCTGATGGGACTGGCCTCGTTTTCCCACCTTGAAAGCTCCTCTTATGTGCCTTGAAGCTCCCTTAAAAACACTGTGGTTGTCTGGCTTATACTCACGGCAGGCATGGCTGTGAGAGGGAAAAAGAGGTTAACACGAAGAGACAGGGTATTTCAGTTTCTGATTCAGAGCTAATCCTGTCCTGTTTTATAGCTAAAGGGAAACTCAAAGTGAGCCCTCGCTTCGAAGGAGGGCCCTGATATGCCATGTAGCGGAGTAGGCGTGCAACAGCTTCCATGAGGCCTTAGTCGCTCTCTTGCTTTAGTTGAACGCTAGTAAGGTATTCAGGACTCCTAGACCCCTCGCGGCAGCACTCGTTTCCGTACAAGGACACTGAGTACTCCAAGGCTTCCCTGGGCTTGCTGGGCCACAATCAGATGCGTAGGCCTGTCAGGGTGCCCATGGGTAGGCGGAGTGAAGGGTAACACGCTGCACGCTTCATTCGGGGAGCTAGGTATCCCCAGCTACAGAAAGGTTTCATGAACACGATTCTAGAAAACCCAGCATACCATGGAAGTCGTCCTCGTGACCCTAGTCTGAGCTGTACTGAGAAAAACTCTCTGCTTACAAGTCTTTCTAGGACCTCATACCTGAAGTCACCGTATCTCAAGGTTAAAGGCAGCTTGCATTGCAACTTCCACTTCAGCACAGTTTTCTGTGGAACACTTCAGGCTTTTGGGAGAGGCACAGGACCCTAGGAGACCTAGGGCACTCTTTCGTCTAGGGAGTTCACTACACACAGAGCACCCTGTGTAGAAAATTTGAATCAGGGAAGAGCCAGGGAGGTAGCTAGGTCTCTTTTGACCTGCCAGAAGCCAGAGACACTTATGCTGCGTGTCAACCTGGAGATGGTGCTTGATGGGACTGGCCTTGTTTTCCCACCTTGAAAGCTCCTCTTCTGCGCCTTGAAGCTCCCTTAAAAAAAACTGTGGTTGTCAGCCTTATACTCACGGCAGGCATGGCTGTGAGAGGGAAAAAAAGGTTTCACGAAGAAACAGGGTATCCCAGTTTCTCGGTCAGAGCTCATCCTGTTCTGTTCTATAGCTAAAGGGAATCTCAAAGGGAGGCCTAGCTTCGAAGGAGGGCCCTGATATGCCATGCAGCAGGGTAGGAGTGCGCAGCTTCCATGAGGCCTTAGTCGCACTTCTGCATTAGTTTCACGGTACTAATCTTCTCAAACTCCTGCTCCCTTGCGTCTGCACCCGTTTCCGTACAGAGACACTGAGTACCCCCCCAGGCTCCCCTGAGGTGAAGATCAACATTCAGACACGTAGGCCCTTCGGAGTGCCCGTGTCTGTGCCGAGTGAAGGGCAGCATGATGCACGCTCCCTCGGGGGAGCTCGATTTCCTCAGCTCACCAACAGCCTCAGGAACACGGTTGTAATAGGGGCAACATGCCATGCCAGTCTGCCTGCTTACAGTAGTCCGAGCTGTACTGAGGAAAACTCTTTGCTTACAGTTCCTTCTACCAGCTCCTAGCTGAAGTCAACCAACCTCTAGGAGAAAGTCGGCTTGTGGTCCAAGTGCAACTAGAGCACAACTTTCTGGTGTAATGCCGCAGGCTTTTGGAAGATGCACAGAAGCCCAGGACACCTAGGGAATTCTTTCATTTAGGCAGTTCACTACACGCAGAACACCCTGCAGAGAAAAGTTGATTCTCCAAGGACCCAGTGAGGAGCTAGGTCTCTTTTGACCTGTTAGAAACCACAGATGCTTCTTCTGCGTGTCAGCCTGGAAATGGCGGCCTTAGGAGACAAGCCTTGTTTTCCCGTCTTGAAAGCTCCATTCATGCGGCCTTGAAGCTACCTGAAGAACACTGTGGTTGTCGGACTTGTCCTCACTCCAGGCATGGCTCTGGAAGAAAATGAGTTTTCTCCAAAGAAAGAGGGTGCTTCCAGGCCCTGGTGGGGAGCATATCCTGCCCTGCACTAGAGCTAAGGGGAATCTCAACGTGCGCCCTACCCTCGACCTAAGGCTCTGATTTGCCCTCCAGAAGGGTAGTTGTGCAGCATTTTCCTTGAGGCCTTAGTCGCAGTCCTGCATTAGTTTAAAGGTACTACTCTTCTCAGGACTCCAGGCCCACTCGTGTCAGTACCCATTTGCGTACAAGAACTCTGAGTACCCCAGGACTCCCCTGGGCTTGCTGGGCCACACTCAGACCCGTAGGCCCTTCAGTGTGCCCCTTTTTAGGCCGAGTGAAAGATAACAAACTGCACTCTTTCTTGGGAAAGCTAGATTTCCTCAGCTCACCATCAGCCTCAGGAACACGGTTCTAGCAAGGCCAGCAAACCATGGAAGTGTGCCTCCTCACCCGATTCTGAGCTGTACTGAGTAAACCTCTCTGCTTTGAAGTCCTTCGAGGACCTCAGACCTGAAGTCACCGTATCTCAAGGAGAAAGACGGCTTGCATTCCAACTTCCACTACGGCACAGTGTTCTGTGTAACACTTCAGGCTTTGGGACATGCACAGGGCTCTTAGAGACCTAGGGCAGTCTATTCTCTAGGCACTTCACTACACGTACAACACCCTGTGCAGAAAAATTGATTCTGGGAAGAGCCAAGTAGGTAGCTAGGTCTCTTTTGACCTCTTAGAAACCACAGCTACTTATGTGGTGTGTCAATCTGGAAACAGGACCTGATGGGGCTAGCCTTGCTGTCCCATCATGAAAGCTCCTTTTATGGGCCTAGAAGCTAGAAGCTAACTGAAAAACACTGTTGGTGTCGGGCTTATACTCACGACAGGCATGGCTGTGAGAGGGAAAAAGAGGTTTCACGAAGAAACACGTATTCCAGTTTCTGATTCAGAGCTCATCCTGTCCTGTTCTCTAGCTAAAGGGAAACTCAAAGTGAGGCCTAGCTTCGAAGGAGGGCCCTGACATGCCATGCAGCGGAGTAGGCGTGCAGCAGCTTCCATGAGGCCTTAGTCGCTCTTCTGCTTTAGTTGAACGCTAGTAAGCTTTTCAGGACTCGTAGACCCCCTCGCGGCAGCACTCGTTTCCGTACAGCGACCCTGAGCACCCCCAGGCTCCCCTGAGCTTGCTGGGCCACACTCAGACCCGTAGGCCATTCAGGGTGGCCCTGCGTAGGTCGAGTGAAGAGTCACACGCTGCACTCTTCCTTGGGCGAGCTAGATATCCCCAGCTCGCCAACGGCTTCATGAACGCGGTCCTAGCAAGTCCAGCATACCATGGAATTCGTCCTCGTTGCCCTACTCTGAGCGGTACTGAGAAAAACTCTCCGCTTACAAGTCCTTCTAGGACCTCATACCTGAAGTCACCATATCTCAAGGAGAAAGGCAGCTTGCATTGCAACTTCCACTACAGCACAGTTTTGTGTGGAACACTTCAGAATTTTGGGAGAGGCACAGGGCCCTAGGAGTCCTAGGGCAGTCTTTCATCTAAGCAGTTCGCTACCCGCAGAGCACCTTATGTAGAAAAGTTGAATCAAGGAAGAGCCAGGGAGGTAGCTAGGTCTCTTTTGACCTGCCAGAAGCCGGAGACACTTACGCTGCGTGTCAACCTGGAGGTGGTGCCTGATGGGACTGGCCTCGTTTTCCCACCTTGAAAGCTCCTCTTATGTGCCTTGAAGCTCCCTTAAAAACACTGTGGTTGTCTGGCTTATACTCACGGCAGGCATGGCTGTGAGAGGGAAAAAGAGGTTAACACGAAGAGACAGGGTATTTCAGTTTCTGATTCAGAGCTAATCCTGTCCTGTTTTATAGCTAAAGGGAAACTCAAAGTGAGCCCTCGCTTCGAAGGAGGGCCCTGATATGCCATGTAGCGGAGTAGGCGTGCAACAGCTTCCATGAGGCCTTAGTCGCTCTCTTGCTTTAGTTGAACGCTAGTAAGGTATTCAGGACTCCTAGACCCCTCGCGGCAGCACTCGTTTCCGTACAAGGACACTGAGTACTCCAAGGCTTCCCTGGGCTTGCTGGGCCACAATCAGATGCGTAGGCCTGTCAGGGTGCCCATGGGTAGGCGGAGTGAAGGGTAACACGCTGCACGCTTCATTCGGGGAGCTAGGTATCCCCAGCTACAGAAAGGTTTCATGAACACGATTCTAGAAAACCCAGCATACCATGGAAGTCGTCCTCGTGACCCTAGTCTGAGCTGTACTGAGAAAAACTCTCTGCTTACAAGTCTTTCTAGGACCTCATACCTGAAGTCACCGTATCTCAAGGTTAAAGGCAGCTTGCATTGCAACTTCCACTTCAGCACAGTTTTCTGTGGAACACTTCAGGCTTTTGGGAGAGGCACAGGACCCTAGGAGACCTAGGGCACTCTTTCGTCTAGGGAGTTCACTACACACAGAGCACCCTGTGTAGAAAATTTGAATCAGGGAAGAGCCAGGGAGGTAGCTAGGTCTCTTTTGACCTGCCAGAAGCCAGAGACACTTATGCTGCGTGTCAACCTGGAGATGGTGCTTGATGGGACTGGCCTTGTTTTCCCACCTTGAAAGCTCCTCTTCTGCGCCTTGAAGCTCCCTTAAAAAAAACTGTGGTTGTCAGCCTTATACTCACGGCAGGCATGGCTGTGAGAGGGAAAAAAAGGTTTCACGAAGAAACAGGGTATCCCAGTTTCTCGGTCAGAGCTCATCCTGTTCTGTTCTATAGCTAAAGGGAATCTCAAAGGGAGGCCTAGCTTCGAAGGAGGGCCCTGATATGCCATGCAGCAGGGTAGGAGTGCGCAGCTTCCATGAGGCCTTAGTCGCACTTCTGCATTAGTTTCACGGTACTAATCTTCTCAAACTCCTGCTCCCTTGCGTCTGCACCCGTTTCCGTACAGAGACACTGAGTACCCCCCCAGGCTCCCCTGAGGTGAAGATCAACATTCAGACACGTAGGCCCTTCGGAGTGCCCGTGTCTGTGCCGAGTGAAGGGCAGCATGATGCACGCTCCCTCGGGGGAGCTCGATTTCCTCAGCTCACCAACAGCCTCAGGAACACGGTTGTAATAGGGGCAACATGCCATGCCAGTCTGCCTGCTTACAGTAGTCCGAGCTGTACTGAGGAAAACTCTTTGCTTACAGTTCCTTCTACCAGCTCCTAGCTGAAGTCAACCAACCTCTAGGAGAAAGTCGGCTTGCGGTCCAAGTGCAACTAGAGCACAACTTTCTGGTGTAATGCCGCAGGCTTTTGGAAGATGCACAGAAGCCCAGGACACCTAGGGAATTCTTTCATTTAGGCAGTTCACTACACGCAGAACACCCTGCAGAGAAAAGTTGATTCTCCAAGGACCCAGTGAGGAGCTAGGTCTCTTTTGACCTGTTAGAAACCACAGATGCTTCTTCTGCGTGTCAGCCTGGAAATGGCGGCCTTAGGAGACAAGCCTTGTTTTCCCGTCTTGAAAGCTCCATTCATGCGGCCTTGAAGCTACCTGAAGAACACTGTGGTTGTCGGACTTGTCCTCACTCCAGGCATGGCTCTGGAAGAAAATGAGTTTTCTCCAAAGAAAGAGGGTGCTTCCAGGCCCTGGTGGGGAGCATATCCTGCCCTGCACTAGAGCTAAGGGGAATCTCAACGTGCGCCCTACCCTCGACCTAAGGCTCTGATTTGCCCTCCAGAAGGGTAGTTGTGCAGCATTTTCCTTGAGGCCTTAGTCGCAGTCCTGCATTAGTTTAAAGGTACTACTCTTCTCAGGACTCCAGGCCCACTCGTGTCAGTACCCATTTGCGTACAAGAACTCTGAGTACCCCAGGACTCCCCTGGGCTTGCTGGGCCACACTCAGACCCGTAGGCCCTTCAGTGTGCCCCTTTTTAGGCCGAGTGAAAGATAACAAACTGCACTCTTTCTTGGGAAAGCTAGATTTCCTCAGCTCACCATCAGCCTCAGGAACACGGTTCTAGCAAGGCCAGCAAACCATGGAAGTGTGCCTCCTCACCCGATTCTGAGCTGTACTGAGTAAACCTCTCTGCTTTGAAGTCCTTCGAGGACCTCAGACCTGAAGTCACCGTATCTCAAGGAGAAAGACGGCTTGCATTCCAACTTCCACTACGGCACAGTGTTCTGTGTAACACTTCAGGCTTTGGGACATGCACAGGGCTCTTAGAGACCTAGGGCAGTCTATTCTCTAGGCACTTCACTACACGTACAACACCCTGTGCAGAAAAATTGATTCTGGGAAGAGCCAAGTAGGTAGCTAGGTCTCTTTTGACCTCTTAGAAACCACAGCTACTTATGTGGTGTGTCAATCTGGAAACAGGACCTGATGGGGCTAGCCTTGCTGTCCCATCATGAAAGCTCCTTTTATGGGCCTAGAAGCTAGAAGCTAACTGAAAAACACTGTTGGTGTCGGGCTTATACTCACGACAGGCATGGCTGTGAGAGGGAAAAAGAGGTTTCACGAAGAAACACGTATTCCAGTTTCTGATTCAGAGCTCATCCTGTCCTGTTCTCTAGCTAAAGGGAAACTCAAAGTGAGGCCTAGCTTCGAAGGAGGGCCCTGACATGCCATGCAGCGGAGTAGGCGTGCAGCAGCTTCCATGAGGCCTTAGTCGCTCTTCTGCTTTAGTTGAACGCTAGTAAGCTTTTCAGGACTCGTAGACCCCCTCGCGGCAGCACTCGTTTCCGTACAGCGACCCTGAGCACCCCCAGGCTCCCCTGAGCTTGCTGGGCCACACTCAGACCCGTAGGCCATTCAGGGTGGCCCTGCGTAGGTCGAGTGAAGAGTCACACGCTGCACTCTTCCTTGGGCGAGCTAGATATCCCCAGCTCGCCAACGGCTTCATGAACGCGGTCCTAGCAAGTCCAGCATACCATGGAATTCGTCCTCGTTGCCCTACTCTGAGCGGTACTGAGAAAAACTCTCCGCTTACAAGTCCTTCTAGGACCTCATACCTGAAGTCACCGTATCTCAAGGAGAAAGGCAGCTTGCATTGCAACTTCCACTACAGCACAGTTTTGTGTGTAACACTTCAGAATTTTGGGAGAGGCACAGGGCCCTAGGAGTCCTAGGGCAGTCTTTCATCTAAGCAGTTCGCTACCCGCAGAGCACCTTATGTAGAAAAGTTGAATCAAGGAAGAGCCAGGGAGGTAGCTAGGTCTCTTTTGACCTGCCAGAAGCCGGAGACACTTACGCTGCGTGTCAACCTGGAGGTGGTGCCTGATGGGACTGGCCTCGTTTTCCCACCTTGAAAGCTCCTCTTATGTGCCTTGAAGCTCCCTTAAAAACACTGTGGTTGTCTGGCTTATACTCACGGCAGGCATGGCTGTGAGAGGGAAAAAGAGGTTAACACGAAGAGACAGGGTATTTCAGTTTCTGATTCAGAGCTAATCCTGTCCTGTTTTATAGCTAAAGGGAAACTCAAAGTGAGCCCTCGCTTCGAAGGAGGGCCCTGATATGCCATGTAGCGGAGTAGGCGTGCAACAGCTTCCATGAGGCCTTAGTCGCTCTCTTGCTTTAGTTGAACGCTAGTAAGGTATTCAGGACTCCTAGACCCCTCGCGGCAGCACTCGTTTCCGTACAAGGACACTGAGTACTCCAAGGCTTCCCTGGGCTTGCTGGGCCACAATCAGATGCGTAGGCCTGTCAGGGTGCCCATGGGTAGGCGGAGTGAAGGGTAACACGCTGCACGCTTCATTCGGGGAGCTAGGTATCCCCAGCTACAGAAAGGTTTCATGAACACGATTCTAGAAAACCCAGCATACCATGGAAGTCGTCCTCGTGACCCTAGTCTGAGCTGTACTGAGAAAAACTCTCTGCTTACAAGTCTTTCTAGGACCTCATACCTGAAGTCACCGTATCTCAAGGTTAAAGGCAGCTTGCATTGCAACTTCCACTTCAGCACAGTTTTCTGTGGAACACTTCAGGCTTTTGGGAGAGGCACAGGACCCTAGGAGACCTAGGGCACTCTTTCGTCTAGGGAGTTCACTACACACAGAGCACCCTGTGTAGAAAATTTGAATCAGGGAAGAGCCAGGGAGGTAGCTAGGTCTCTTTTGACCTGCCAGAAGCCAGAGACACTTATGCTGCGTGTCAACCTGGAGATGGTGCTTGATGGGACTGGCCTTGTTTTCCCACCTTGAAAGCTCCTCTTCTGCGCCTTGAAGCTCCCTTAAAAAAAACTGTGGTTGTCAGCCTTATACTCACGGCAGGCATGGCTGTGAGAGGGAAAAAAAGGTTTCACGAAGAAACAGGGTATCCCAGTTTCTCGGTCAGAGCTCATCCTGTTCTGTTCTATAGCTAAAGGGAATCTCAAAGGGAGGCCTAGCTTCGAAGGAGGGCCCTGATATGCCATGCAGCAGGGTAGGAGTGCGCAGCTTCCATGAGGCCTTAGTCGCACTTCTGCATTAGTTTCACGGTACTAATCTTCTCAAACTCCTGCTCCCTTGCGTCTGCACCCGTTTCCGTACAGAGACACTGAGTACCCCCCCAGGCTCCCCTGAGGTGAAGATCAACATTCAGACACGTAGGCCCTTCGGAGTGCCCGTGTCTGTGCCGAGTGAAGGGCAGCATGATGCACGCTCCCTCGGGGGAGCTCGATTTCCTCAGCTCACCAACAGCCTCAGGAACACGGTTGTAATAGGGGCAACATGCCATGCCAGTCTGCCTGCTTACAGTAGTCCGAGCTGTACTGAGGAAAACTCTTTGCTTACAGTTCCTTCTACCAGCTCCTAGCTGAAGTCAACCAACCTCTAGGAGAAAGTCGGCTTGTGGTCCAAGTGCAACTAGAGCACAACTTTCTGGTGTAATGCCGCAGGCTTTTGGAAGATGCACAGAAGCCCAGGACACCTAGGGAATTCTTTCATTTAGGCAGTTCACTACACGCAGAACACCCTGCAGAGAAAAGTTGATTCTCCAAGGACCCAGTGAGGAGCTAGGTCTCTTTTGACCTGTTAGAAACCACAGATGCTTCTTCTGCGTGTCAGCCTGGAAATGGCGGCCTTAGGAGACAAGCCTTGTTTTCCCGTCTTGAAAGCTCCATTCATGCGGCCTTGAAGCTACCTGAAGAACACTGTGGTTGTCGGACTTGTCCTCACTCCAGGCATGGCTCTGGAAGAAAATGAGTTTTCTCCAAAGAAAGAGGGTGCTTCCAGGCCCTGGTGGGGAGCATATCCTGCCCTGCACTAGAGCTAAGGGGAATCTCAACGTGCGCCCTACCCTCGACCTAAGGCTCTGATTTGCCCTCCAGAAGGGTAGTTGTGCAGCATTTTCCTTGAGGCCTTAGTCGCAGTCCTGCATTAGTTTAAAGGTACTACTCTTCTCAGGACTCCAGGCCCACTCGTGTCAGTACCCATTTGCGTACAAGAACTCTGAGTACCCCAGGACTCCCCTGGGCTTGCTGGGCCACACTCAGACCCGTAGGCCCTTCAGTGTGCCCCTTTTTAGGCCGAGTGAAAGATAACAAACTGCACTCTTTCTTGGGAAAGCTAGATTTCCTCAGCTCACCATCAGCCTCAGGAACACGGTTCTAGCAAGGCCAGCAAACCATGGAAGTCTGCCTCCTCACCCGATTCTGAGCTGTACTGAGTAAACCTCTCTGCTTTGAAGTCCTTCGAGGACCTCAGACCTGAAGTCACCGTATCTCAAGGAGAAAGACGGCTTGCATTCCAACTTCCACTACGGCACAGTGTTCTGTGTAACACTTCAGGCTTTGGGACATGCACAGGGCTCTTAGAGACCTAGGGCAGTCTATTCTCTAGGCACTTCACTACACGTACAACACCCTGTGCAGAAAAATTGATTCTGGGAAGAGCCAAGTAGGTAGCTAGGTCTCTTTTGACCTCTTAGAAACCACAGCTACTTATGTGGTGTGTCAATCTGGAAACAGGACCTGATGGGGCTAGCCTTGCTGTCCCATCATGAAAGCTCCTTTTATGGGCCTAGAAGCTAGAAGCTAACTGAAAAACACTGTTGGTGTCGGGCTTATACTCACGACAGGCATGGCTGTGAGAGGGAAAAAGAGGTTTCACGAAGAAACACGTATTCCAGTTTCTGATTCAGAGCTCATCCTGTCCTGTTCTCTAGCTAAAGGGAAACTCAAAGTGAGGCCTAGCTTCGAAGGAGGGCCCTGACATGCCATGCAGCGGAGTAGGCGTGCAGCAGCTTCCATGAGGCCTTAGTCGCTCTTCTGCTTTAGTTGAACGCTAGTAAGCTTTTCAGGACTCGTAGACCCCCTCGCGGCAGCACTCGTTTCCGTACAGCGACCCTGAGCACCCCCAGGCTCCCCTGAGCTTGCTGGGCCACACTCAGACCCGTAGGCCATTCAGGGTGGCCCTGCGTAGGTCGAGTGAAGAGTCACACGCTGCACTCTTCCTTGGGCGAGCTAGATATCCCCAGCTCGCCAACGGCTTCATGAACGCGGTCCTAGCAAGTCCAGCATACCATGGAATTCGTCCTCGTTGCCCTACTCTGAGCGGTACTGAGAAAAACTCTCCGCTTACAAGTCCTTCTAGGACCTCATACCTGAAGTCACCGTATCTCAAGGAGAAAGGCAGCTTGCATTGCAACTTCCACTACAGCACAGTTTTGTGTGTAACACTTCAGAATTTTGGGAGAGGCACAGGGCCCTAGGAGTCCTAGGGCAGTCTTTCATCTAAGCAGTTCGCTACACGTAGAGCACCTTATGTAGAAAAGTTGAATCAAGGAAGAGCCAGGGAGGTAGCTAGGTCTCTTTTGACCTGCCAGAAGCCGGAGACACTTACGCTGCGTGTCAACCTGGAGGTGGTGCCTGATGGGACTGGCCTCGTTTTCCCACCTTGAAAGCTCCTCTTATGTGCCTTGAAGCTCCCTTAAAAACACTGTGGTTGTCTGGCTTATACTCACGGCAGGCATGGCTGTGAGAGGGAAAAAGAGGTTAACACGAAGAGACAGGGTATTTCAGTTTCTGATTCAGAGCTAATCCTGTCCTGTTTTATAGCTAAAGGGAAACTCAAAGTGAGCCCTCGCTTCGAAGGAGGGCCCTGATATGCCATGTAGCGGAGTAGGCGTGCAACAGCTTCCATGAGGCCTTAGTCGCTCTCTTGCTTTAGTTGAACGCTAGTAAGGTATTCAGGACTCCTAGACCCCTCGCGGCAGCACTCGTTTCCGTACAAGGACACTGAGTACTCCAAGGCTTCCCTGGGCTTGCTGGGCCACAATCAGATGCGTAGGCCTGTCAGGGTGCCCATGGGTAGGCGGAGTGAAGGGTAACACGCTGCACGCTTCATTCGGGGAGCTAGGTATCCCCAGCTACAGAAAGGTTTCATGAACACGATTCTAGAAAACCCAGCATACCATGGAAGTCGTCCTCGTGACCCTAGTCTGAGCTGTACTGAGAAAAACTCTCTGCTTACAAGTCTTTCTAGGACCTCATACCTGAAGTCACCGTATCTCAAGGTTAAAGGCAGCTTGCATTGCAACTTCCACTTCAGCACAGTTTTCTGTGGAACACTTCAGGCTTTTGGGAGAGGCACAGGACCCTAGGAGACCTAGGGCACTCTTTCGTCTAGGGAGTTCACTACACACAGAGCACCCTGTGTAGAAAATTTGAATCAGGGAAGAGCCAGGGAGGTAGCTAGGTCTCTTTTGACCTGCCAGAAGCCAGAGACACTTATGCTGCGTGTCAACCTGGAGATGGTGCTTGATGGGACTGGCCTTGTTTTCCCACCTTGAAAGCTCCTCTTCTGCGCCTTGAAGCTCCCTTAAAAAAAACTGTGGTTGTCAGCCTTATACTCACGGCAGGCATGGCTGTGAGAGGGAAAAAAAGGTTTCACGAAGAAACAGGGTATCCCAGTTTCTCGGTCAGAGCTCATCCTGTTCTGTTCTATAGCTAAAGGGAATCTCAAAGGGAGGCCTAGCTTCGAAGGAGGGCCCTGATATGCCATGCAGCAGGGTAGGAGTGCGCAGCTTCCATGAGGCCTTAGTCGCACTTCTGCATTAGTTTCACGGTACTAATCTTCTCAAACTCCTGCTCCCTTGCGTCTGCACCCGTTTCCGTACAGAGACACTGAGTACCCCCCCCAGGCTCCCCTGAGGTGAAGATCAACATTCAGACACGTAGGCCCTTCGGAGTGCCCGTGTCTGTGCCGAGTGAAGGGCAGCATGATGCACGCTCCCTCGGGGGAGCTCGATTTCCTCAGCTCACCAACAGCCTCAGGAACACGGTTGTAATAGGGGCAACATGCCATGCCAGTCTGCCTGCTTACAGTAGTCCGAGCTGTACTGAGGAAAACTCTTTGCTTACAGTTCCTTCTACCAGCTCCTAGCTGAAGTCAACCAACCTCTAGGAGAAAGTCGGCTTGCGGTCCAAGTGCAACTAGAGCACAACTTTCTGGTGTAATGCCGCAGGCTTTTGGAAGATGCACAGAAGCCCAGGACACCTAGGGAATTCTTTCATTTAGGCAGTTCACTACACGCAGAACACCCTGCAGAGAAAAGTTGATTCTCCAAGGACCCAGTGAGGAGCTAGGTCTCTTTTGACCTGTTAGAAACCACAGATGCTTCTTCTGCGTGTCAGCCTGGAAATGGCGGCCTTAGGAGACAAGCCTTGTTTTCCCGTCTTGAAAGCTCCATTCATGCGGCCTTGAAGCTACCTGAAGAACACTGTGGTTGTCGGACTTGTCCTCACTCCAGGCATGGCTCTGGAAGAAAATGAGTTTTCTCCAAAGAAAGAGGGTGCTTCCAGGCCCTGGTGGGGAGCATATCCTGCCCTGCACTAGAGCTAAGGGGAATCTCAACGTGCGCCCTACCCTCGACCTAAGGCTCTGATTTGCCCTCCAGAAGGGTAGTTGTGCAGCATTTTCCTTGAGGCCTTAGTCGCAGTCCTGCATTAGTTTAAAGGTACTACTCTTCTCAGGACTCCAGGCCCACTCGTGTCAGTACCCATTTGCGTACAAGAACTCTGAGTACCCCAGGACTCCCCTGGGCTTGCTGGGCCACACTCAGACCCGTAGGCCCTTCAGTGTGCCCCTTTTTAGGCCGAGTGAAAGATAACAAACTGCACTCTTTCTTGGGAAAGCTAGATTTCCTCAGCTCACCATCAGCCTCAGGAACACGGTTCTAGCAAGGCCAGCAAACCATGGAAGTGTGCCTCCTCACCCGATTCTGAGCTGTACTGAGTAAACCTCTCTGCTTTGAAGTCCTTCGAGGACCTCAGACCTGAAGTCACCGTATCTCAAGGAGAAAGACGGCTTGCATTCCAACTTCCACTACGGCACAGTGTTCTGTGTAACACTTCAGGCTTTGGGACATGCACAGGGCTCTTAGAGACCTAGGGCAGTCTATTCTCTAGGCACTTCACTACACGTACAACACCCTGTGCAGAAAAATTGATTCTGGGAAGAGCCAAGTAGGTAGCTAGGTCTCTTTTGACCTCTTAGAAACCACAGCTACTTATGTGGTGTGTCAATCTGGAAACAGGACCTGATGGGGCTAGCCTTGCTGTCCCATCATGAAAGCTCCTTTTATGGGCCTAGAAGCTAGAAGCTAACTGAAAAACACTGTTGGTGTCGGGCTTATACTCACGACAGGCATGGCTGTGAGAGGGAAAAAGAGGTTTCACGAAGAAACACGTATTCCAGTTTCTGATTCAGAGCTCATCCTGTCCTGTTCTCTAGCTAAAGGGAAACTCAAAGTGAGGCCTAGCTTCGAAGGAGGGCCCTGACATGCCATGCAGCGGAGTAGGCGTGCAGCAGCTTCCATGAGGCCTTAGTCGCTCTTCTGCTTTAGTTGAACGCTAGTAAGCTTTTCAGGACTCGTAGACCCCCTCGCGGCAGCACTCGTTTCCGTACAGCGACCCTGAGCACCCCCAGGCTCCCCTGAGCTTGCTGGGCCACACTCAGACCCGTAGGCCATTCAGGGTGGCCCTGCGTAGGTCGAGTGAAGAGTCACACGCTGCACTCTTCCTTGGGCGAGCTAGATATCCCCAGCTCGCCAACGGCTTCATGAACGCGGTCCTAGCAAGTCCAGCATACCATGGAATTCGTCCTCGTTGCCCTACTCTGAGCGGTACTGAGAAAAACTCTCCGCTTACAAGTCCTTCTAGGACCTCATACCTGAAGTCACCGTATCTCAAGGAGAAAGGCAGCTTGCATTGCAACTTCCACTACAGCACAGTTTTGTGTGTAACACTTCAGAATTTTGGGAGAGGCACAGGGCCCTAGGAGTCCTAGGGCAGTCTTTCATCTAAGCAGTTCGCTACACGTAGAGCACCTTATGTAGAAAAGTTGAATCAAGGAAGAGCCAGGGAGGTAGCTAGGTCTCTTTTGACCTGCCAGAAGCCGGAGACACTTACGCTGCGTGTCAACCTGGAGGTGGTGCCTGATGGGACTGGCCTCGTTTTCCCACCTTGAAAGCTCCTCTTATGTGCCTTGAAGCTCCCTTAAAAACACTGTGGTTGTCTGGCTTATACTCACGGCAGGCATGGCTGTGAGAGGGAAAAAGAGGTTAACACGAAGAGACAGGGTATTTCAGTTTCTGATTCAGAGCTAATCCTGTCCTGTTTTATAGCTAAAGGGAAACTCAAAGTGAGCCCTCGCTTCGAAGGAGGGCCCTGATATGCCATGTAGCGGAGTAGGCGTGCAACAGCTTCCATGAGGCCTTAGTCGCTCTCTTGCTTTAGTTGAACGCTAGTAAGGTATTCAGGACTCCTAGACCCCTCGCGGCAGCACTCGTTTCCGTACAAGGACACTGAGTACTCCAAGGCTTCCCTGGGCTTGCTGGGCCACAATCAGATGCGTAGGCCTGTCAGGGTGCCCATGGGTAGGCGGAGTGAAGGGTAACACGCTGCACGCTTCATTCGGGGAGCTAGGTATCCCCAGCTACAGAAAGGTTTCATGAACACGATTCTAGAAAACCCAGCATACCATGGAAGTCGTCCTCGTGACCCTAGTCTGAGCTGTACTGAGAAAAACTCTCTGCTTACAAGTCTTTCTAGGACCTCATACCTGAAGTCACCGTATCTCAAGGTTAAAGGCAGCTTGCATTGCAACTTCCACTTCAGCACAGTTTTCTGTGGAACACTTCAGGCTTTTGGGAGAGGCACAGGACCCTAGGAGACCTAGGGCACTCTTTCGTCTAGGGAGTTCACTACACACAGAGCACCCTGTGTAGAAAATTTGAATCAGGGAAGAGCCAGGGAGGTAGCTAGGTCTCTTTTGACCTGCCAGAAGCCAGAGACACTTATGCTGCGTGTCAACCTGGAGATGGTGCTTGATGGGACTGGCCTTGTTTTCCCACCTTGAAAGCTCCTCTTCTGCGCCTTGAAGCTCCCTTAAAAAAAACTGTGGTTGTCAGCCTTATACTCACGGCAGGCATGGCTGTGAGAGGGAAAAAAAGGTTTCACGAAGAAACAGGGTATCCCAGTTTCTCGGTCAGAGCTCATCCTGTTCTGTTCTATAGCTAAAGGGAATCTCAAAGGGAGGCCTAGCTTCGAAGGAGGGCCCTGATATGCCATGCAGCAGGGTAGGAGTGCGCAGCTTCCATGAGGCCTTAGTCGCACTTCTGCATTAGTTTCACGGTACTAATCTTCTCAAACTCCTGCTCCCTTGCGTCTGCACCCGTTTCCGTACAGAGACACTGAGTACCCCCCAGGCTCCCCTGAGGTGAAGATCAACATTCAGACACGTAGGCCCTTCGGAGTGCCCGTGTCTGTGCCGAGTGAAGGGCAGCATGATGCACGCTCCCTCGGGGGAGCTCGATTTCCTCAGCTCACCAACAGCCTCAGGAACACGGTTGTAATAGGGGCAACATGCCATGCCAGTCTGCCTGCTTACAGTAGTCCGAGCTGTACTGAGGAAAACTCTTTGCTTACAGTTCCTTCTACCAGCTCCTAGCTGAAGTCAACCAACCTCTAGGAGAAAGTCGGCTTGCGGTCCAAGTGCAACTAGAGCACAACTTTCTGGTGTAATGCCGCAGGCTTTTGGAAGATGCACAGAAGCCCAGGACACCTAGGGAATTCTTTCATTTAGGCAGTTCACTACACGCAGAACACCCTGCAGAGAAAAGTTGATTCTCCAAGGACCCAGTGAGGAGCTAGGTCTCTTTTGACCTGTTAGAAACCACAGATGCTTCTTCTGCGTGTCAGCCTGGAAATGGCGGCCTTAGGAGACAAGCCTTGTTTTCCCGTCTTGAAAGCTCCATTCATGCGGCCTTGAAGCTACCTGAAGAACACTGTGGTTGTCGGACTTGTCCTCACTCCAGGCATGGCTCTGGAAGAAAATGAGTTTTCTCCAAAGAAAGAGGGTGCTTCCAGGCCCTGGTGGGGAGCATATCCTGCCCTGCACTAGAGCTAAGGGGAATCTCAACGTGCGCCCTACCCTCGACCTAAGGCTCTGATTTGCCCTCCAGAAGGGTAGTTGTGCAGCATTTTCCTTGAGGCCTTAGTCGCAGTCCTGCATTAGTTTAAAGGTACTACTCTTCTCAGGACTCCAGGCCCACTCGTGTCAGTACCCATTTGCGTACAAGAACTCTGAGTACCCCAGGACTCCCCTGGGCTTGCTGGGCCACACTCAGACCCGTAGGCCCTTCAGTGTGCCCCTTTTTAGGCCGAGTGAAAGATAACAAACTGCACTCTTTCTTGGGAAAGCTAGATTTCCTCAGCTCACCATCAGCCTCAGGAACACGGTTCTAGCAAGGCCAGCAAACCATGGAAGTCTGCCTCCTCACCCGATTCTGAGCTGTACTGAGTAAACCTCTCTGCTTTGAAGTCCTTCGAGGACCTCAGACCTGAAGTCACCGTATCTCAAGGAGAAAGACGGCTTGCATTCCAACTTCCACTACGGCACAGTGTTCTGTGTAACACTTCAGGCTTTGGGACATGCACAGGGCTCTTAGAGACCTAGGGCAGTCTATTCTCTAGGCACTTCACTACACGTACAACACCCTGTGCAGAAAAATTGATTCTGGGAAGAGCCAAGTAGGTAGCTAGGTCTCTTTTGACCTCTTAGAAACCACAGCTACTTATGTGGTGTGTCAATCTGGAAACAGGACCTGATGGGGCTAGCCTTGCTGTCCCATCATGAAAGCTCCTTTTATGGGCCTAGAAGCTAGAAGCTAACTGAAAAACACTGTTGGTGTCGGGCTTATACTCACGACAGGCATGGCTGTGAGAGGGAAAAAGAGGTTTCACGAAGAAACACGTATTCCAGTTTCTGATTCAGAGCTCATCCTGTCCTGTTCTCTAGCTAAAGGGAAACTCAAAGTGAGGCCTAGCTTCGAAGGAGGGCCCTGACATGCCATGCAGCGGAGTAGGCGTGCAGCAGCTTCCATGAGGCCTTAGTCGCTCTTCTGCTTTAGTTGAACGCTAGTAAGCTTTTCAGGACTCGTAGACCCCCTCGCGGCAGCACTCGTTTCCGTACAGCGACCCTGAGCACCCCCAGGCTCCCCTGAGCTTGCTGGGCCACACTCAGACCCGTAGGCCATTCAGGGTGGCCCTGCGTAGGTCGAGTGAAGAGTCACACGCTGCACTCTTCCTTGGGCGAGCTAGATATCCCCAGCTCGCCAACGGCTTCATGAACGCGGTCCTAGCAAGTCCAGCATACCATGGAATTCGTCCTCGTTGCCCTACTCTGAGCGGTACTGAGAAAAACTCTCCGCTTACAAGTCCTTCTAGGACCTCATACCTGAAGTCACCGTATCTCAAGGAGAAAGGCAGCTTGCATTGCAACTTCCACTACAGCACAGTTTTGTGTGTAACACTTCAGAATTTTGGGAGAGGCACAGGGCCCTAGGAGTCCTAGGGCAGTCTTTCATCTAAGCAGTTCGCTACACGCAGAGCACCTTATGTAGAAAAGTTGAATCAAGGAAGAGCCAGGGAGGTAGCTAGGTCTCTTTTGACCTGCCAGAAGCCGGAGACACTTACGCTGCGTGTCAACCTGGAGGTGGTGCCTGATGGGACTGGCCTCGTTTTCCCACCTTGAAAGCTCCTCTTATGTGCCTTGAAGCTCCCTTAAAAACACTGTGGTTGTCTGGCTTATACTCACGGCAGGCATGGCTGTGAGAGGGAAAAAGAGGTTACACGAAGAGACAGGGTATTTCAGTTTCTGATTCAGAGCTAATCCTGTCCTGTTTTATAGCTAAAGGGAAACTCAAAGTGAGCCCTCGCTTCGAAGGAGGGCCCTGATATGCCATGTAGCGGAGTAGGCGTGCAACAGCTTCCATGAGGCCTTAGTCGCTCTCTTGCTTTAGTTGAACGCTAGTAAGGTATTCAGGACTCCTAGACCCCTCGCGGCAGCACTCGTTTCCGTACAAGGACACTGAGTACTCCAAGGCTTCCCTGGGCTTGCTGGGCCACAATCAGATGCGTAGGCCTGTCAGGGTGCCCATGGGTAGGCGGAGTGAAGGGTAACACGCTGCACGCTTCATTCGGGGAGCTAGGTATCCCCAGCTACAGAAAGGTTTCATGAACACGATTCTAGAAAACCCAGCATACCATGGAAGTCGTCCTCGTGACCCTAGTCTGAGCTGTACTGAGAAAAACTCTCTGCTTACAAGTCTTTCTAGGACCTCATACCTGAAGTCACCGTATCTCAAGGTTAAAGGCAGCTTGCATTGCAACTTCCACTTCAGCACAGTTTTCTGTGGAACACTTCAGGCTTTTGGGAGAGGCACAGGACCCTAGGAGACCTAGGGCACTCTTTCGTCTAGGGAGTTCACTACACACAGAGCACCCTGTGTAGAAAATTTGAATCAGGGAAGAGCCAGGGAGGTAGCTAGGTCTCTTTTGACCTGCCAGAAGCCAGAGACACTTATGCTGCGTGTCAACCTGGAGATGGTGCTTGATGGGACTGGCCTTGTTTTCCCACCTTGAAAGCTCCTCTTCTGCGCCTTGAAGCTCCCTTAAAAAAAACTGTGGTTGTCAGCCTTATACTCACGGCAGGCATGGCTGTGAGAGGGAAAAAAAGGTTTCACGAAGAAACAGGGTATCCCAGTTTCTCGGTCAGAGCTCATCCTGTTCTGTTCTATAGCTAAAGGGAATCTCAAAGGGAGGCCTAGCTTCGAAGGAGGGCCCTGATATGCCATGCAGCAGGGTAGGAGTGCGCAGCTTCCATGAGGCCTTAGTCGCACTTCTGCATTAGTTTCACGGTACTAATCTTCTCAAACTCCTGCTCCCTTGCGTCTGCACCCGTTTCCGTACAGAGACACTGAGTACCCCCCAGGCTCCCCTGAGGTGAAGATCAACATTCAGACACGTAGGCCCTTCGGAGTGCCCGTGTCTGTGCCGAGTGAAGGGCAGCATGATGCACGCTCCCTCGGGGGAGCTCGATTTCCTCAGCTCACCAACAGCCTCAGGAACACGGTTGTAATAGGGGCAACATGCCATGCCAGTCTGCCTGCTTACAGTAGTCCGAGCTGTACTGAGGAAAACTCTTTGCTTACAGTTCCTTCTACCAGCTCCTAGCTGAAGTCAACCAACCTCTAGGAGAAAGTCGGCTTGTGGTCCAAGTGCAACTAGAGCACAACTTTCTGGTGTAATGCCGCAGGCTTTTGGAAGATGCACAGAAGCCCAGGACACCTAGGGAATTCTTTCATTTAGGCAGTTCACTACACGCAGAACACCCTGCAGAGAAAAGTTGATTCTCCAAGGACCCAGTGAGGAGCTAGGTCTCTTTTGACCTGTTAGAAACCACAGATGCTTCTTCTGCGTGTCAGCCTGGAAATGGCGGCCTTAGGAGACAAGCCTTGTTTTCCCGTCTTGAAAGCTCCATTCATGCGGCCTTGAAGCTACCTGAAGAACACTGTGGTTGTCGGACTTGTCCTCACTCCAGGCATGGCTCTGGAAGAAAATGAGTTTTCTCCAAAGAAAGAGGGTGCTTCCAGGCCCTGGTGGGGAGCATATCCTGCCCTGCACTAGAGCTAAGGGGAATCTCAACGTGCGCCCTACCCTCGACCTAAGGCTCTGATTTGCCCTCCAGAAGGGTAGTTGTGCAGCATTTTCCTTGAGGCCTTAGTCGCAGTCCTGCATTAGTTTAAAGGTACTACTCTTCTCAGGACTCCAGGCCCACTCGTGTCAGTACCCATTTGCGTACAAGAACTCTGAGTACCCCAGGACTCCCCTGGGCTTGCTGGGCCACACTCAGACCCGTAGGCCCTTCAGTGTGCCCCTTTTTAGGCCGAGTGAAAGATAACAAACTGCACTCTTTCTTGGGAAAGCTAGATTTCCTCAGCTCACCATCAGCCTCAGGAACACGGTTCTAGCAAGGCCAGCAAACCATGGAAGTGTGCCTCCTCACCCGATTCTGAGCTGTACTGAGTAAACCTCTCTGCTTTGAAGTCCTTCGAGGACCTCAGACCTGAAGTCACCGTATCTCAAGGAGAAAGACGGCTTGCATTCCAACTTCCACTACGGCACAGTGTTCTGTGTAACACTTCAGGCTTTGGGACATGCACAGGGCTCTTAGAGACCTAGGGCAGTCTATTCTCTAGGCACTTCACTACACGTACAACACCCTGTGCAGAAAAATTGATTCTGGGAAGAGCCAAGTAGGTAGCTAGGTCTCTTTTGACCTCTTAGAAACCACAGCTACTTATGTGGTGTGTCAATCTGGAAACAGGACCTGATGGGGCTAGCCTTGCTGTCCCATCATGAAAGCTCCTTTTATGGGCCTAGAAGCTAGAAGCTAACTGAAAAACACTGTTGGTGTCGGGCTTATACTCACGACAGGCATGGCTGTGAGAGGGAAAAAGAGGTTTCACGAAGAAACACGTATTCCAGTTTCTGATTCAGAGCTCATCCTGTCCTGTTCTCTAGCTAAAGGGAAACTCAAAGTGAGGCCTAGCTTCGAAGGAGGGCCCTGACATGCCATGCAGCGGAGTAGGCGTGCAGCAGCTTCCATGAGGCCTTAGTCGCTCTTCTGCTTTAGTTGAACGCTAGTAAGCTTTTCAGGACTCGTAGACCCCCTCGCGGCAGCACTCGTTTCCGTACAGCGACCCTGAGCACCCCCAGGCTCCCCTGAGCTTGCTGGGCCACACTCAGACCCGTAGGCCATTCAGGGTGGCCCTGCGTAGGTCGAGTGAAGAGTCACACGCTGCACTCTTCCTTGGGCGAGCTAGATATCCCCAGCTCGCCAACGGCTTCATGAACGCGGTCCTAGCAAGTCCAGCATACCATGGAATTCGTCCTCGTTGCCCTACTCTGAGCGGTACTGAGAAAAACTCTCTGCTTACAAGTCCTTCTAGGACCTCATACCTGAAGTCACCGTATCTCAAGGAGAAAGGCAGCTTGCATTGCAACTTCCACTACAGCACAGTTTTGTGTGGAACACTTCAGAATTTTGGGAGAGGCACAGGGCCCTAGGAGTCCTAGGGCAGTCTTTCATCTAAGCAGTTCGCTACACGTAGAGCACCTTATGTAGAAAAGTTGAATCAAGGAAGAGCCAGGGAGGTAGCTAGGTCTCTTTTGACCTGCCAGAAGCCGGAGACACTTACGCTGCGTGTCAACCTGGAGGTGGTGCCTGATGGGACTGGCCTCGTTTTCCCACCTTGAAAGCTCCTCTTATGTGCCTTGAAGCTCCCTTAAAAACACTGTGGTTGTCTGGCTTATACTCACGGCAGGCATGGCTGTGAGAGGGAAAAAGAGGTTAACACGAAGAGACAGGGTATTTCAGTTTCTGATTCAGAGCTAATCCTGTCCTGTTTTATAGCTAAAGGGAAACTCAAAGTGAGCCCTCGCTTCGAAGGAGGGCCCTGATATGCCATGTAGCGGAGTAGGCGTGCAACAGCTTCCATGAGGCCTTAGTCGCTCTCTTGCTTTAGTTGAACGCTAGTAAGGTATTCAGGACTCCTAGACCCCTCGCGGCAGCACTCGTTTCCGTACAAGGACACTGAGTACTCCAAGGCTTCCCTGGGCTTGCTGGGCCACAATCAGATGCGTAGGCCTGTCAGGGTGCCCATGGGTAGGCGGAGTGAAGGGTAACACGCTGCACGCTTCATTCGGGGAGCTAGGTATCCCCAGCTACAGAAAGGTTTCATGAACACGATTCTAGAAAACCCAGCATACCATGGAAGTCGTCCTCGTGACCCTAGTCTGAGCTGTACTGAGAAAAACTCTCTGCTTACAAGTCTTTCTAGGACCTCATACCTGAAGTCACCGTATCTCAAGGTTAAAGGCAGCTTGCATTGCAACTTCCACTTCAGCACAGTTTTCTGTGGAACACTTCAGGCTTTTGGGAGAGGCACAGGACCCTAGGAGACCTAGGGCACTCTTTCGTCTAGGGAGTTCACTACACACAGAGCACCCTGTGTAGAAAATTTGAATCAGGGAAGAGCCAGGGAGGTAGCTAGGTCTCTTTTGACCTGCCAGAAGCCAGAGACACTTATGCTGCGTGTCAACCTGGAGATGGTGCTTGATGGGACTGGCCTTGTTTTCCCACCTTGAAAGCTCCTCTTCTGCGCCTTGAAGCTCCCTTAAAAAAAACTGTGGTTGTCAGCCTTATACTCACGGCAGGCATGGCTGTGAGAGGGAAAAAAAGGTTTCACGAAGAAACAGGGTATCCCAGTTTCTCGGTCAGAGCTCATCCTGTTCTGTTCTATAGCTAAAGGGAATCTCAAAGGGAGGCCTAGCTTCGAAGGAGGGCCCTGATATGCCATGCAGCAGGGTAGGAGTGCGCAGCTTCCATGAGGCCTTAGTCGCACTTCTGCATTAGTTTCACGGTACTAATCTTCTCAAACTCCTGCTCCCTTGCGTCTGCACCCGTTTCCGTACAGAGACACTGAGTACCCCCCCAGGCTCCCCTGAGGTGAAGATCAACATTCAGACACGTAGGCCCTTCGGAGTGCCCGTGTCTGTGCCGAGTGAAGGGCAGCATGATGCACGCTCCCTCGGGGGAGCTCGATTTCCTCAGCTCACCAACAGCCTCAGGAACACGGTTGTAATAGGGGCAACATGCCATGCCAGTCTGCCTGCTTACAGTAGTCCGAGCTGTACTGAGGAAAACTCTTTGCTTACAGTTCCTTCTACCAGCTCCTAGCTGAAGTCAACCAACCTCTAGGAGAAAGTCGGCTTGCGGTCCAAGTGCAACTAGAGCACAACTTTCTGGTGTAATGCCGCAGGCTTTTGGAAGATGCACAGAAGCCCAGGACACCTAGGGAATTCTTTCATTTAGGCAGTTCACTACACGCAGAACACCCTGCAGAGAAAAGTTGATTCTCCAAGGACCCAGTGAGGAGCTAGGTCTCTTTTGACCTGTTAGAAACCACAGATGCTTCTTCTGCGTGTCAGCCTGGAAATGGCGGCCTTAGGAGACAAGCCTTGTTTTCCCGTCTTGAAAGCTCCATTCATGCGGCCTTGAAGCTACCTGAAGAACACTGTGGTTGTCGGACTTGTCCTCACTCCAGGCATGGCTCTGGAAGAAAATGAGTTTTCTCCAAAGAAAGAGGGTGCTTCCAGGCCCTGGTGGGGAGCATATCCTGCCCTGCACTAGAGCTAAGGGGAATCTCAACGTGCGCCCTACCCTCGACCTAAGGCTCTGATTTGCCCTCCAGAAGGGTAGTTGTGCAGCATTTTCCTTGAGGCCTTAGTCGCAGTCCTGCATTAGTTTAAAGGTACTACTCTTCTCAGGACTCCAGGCCCACTCGTGTCAGTACCCATTTGCGTACAAGAACTCTGAGTACCCCAGGACTCCCCTGGGCTTGCTGGGCCACACTCAGACCCGTAGGCCCTTCAGTGTGCCCCTTTTTAGGCCGAGTGAAAGATAACAAACTGCACTCTTTCTTGGGAAAGCTAGATTTCCTCAGCTCACCATCAGCCTCAGGAACACGGTTCTAGCAAGGCCAGCAAACCATGGAAGTCTGCCTCCTCACCCGATTCTGAGCTGTACTGAGTAAACCTCTCTGCTTTGAAGTCCTTCGAGGACCTCAGACCTGAAGTCACCGTATCTCAAGGAGAAAGACGGCTTGCATTCCAACTTCCACTACGGCACAGTGTTCTGTGTAACACTTCAGGCTTTGGGACATGCACAGGGCTCTTAGAGACCTAGGGCAGTCTATTCTCTAGGCACTTCACTACACGTACAACACCCTGTGCAGAAAAATTGATTCTGGGAAGAGCCAAGTAGGTAGCTAGGTCTCTTTTGACCTCTTAGAAACCACAGCTACTTATGTGGTGTGTCAATCTGGAAACAGGACCTGATGGGGCTAGCCTTGCTGTCCCATCATGAAAGCTCCTTTTATGGGCCTAGAAGCTAGAAGCTAACTGAAAAACACTGTTGGTGTCGGGCTTATACTCACGACAGGCATGGCTGTGAGAGGGAAAAAGAGGTTTCACGAAGAAACACGTATTCCAGTTTCTGATTCAGAGCTCATCCTGTCCTGTTCTCTAGCTAAAGGGAAACTCAAAGTGAGGCCTAGCTTCGAAGGAGGGCCCTGACATGCCATGCAGCGGAGTAGGCGTGCAGCAGCTTCCATGAGGCCTTAGTCGCTCTTCTGCTTTAGTTGAACGCTAGTAAGCTTTTCAGGACTCGTAGACCCCCTCGCGGCAGCACTCGTTTCCGTACAGCGACCCTGAGCACCCCCAGGCTCCCCTGAGCTTGCTGGGCCACACTCAGACCCGTAGGCCATTCAGGGTGGCCCTGCGTAGGTCGAGTGAAGAGTCACACGCTGCACTCTTCCTTGGGCGAGCTAGATATCCCCAGCTCGCCAACGGCTTCATGAACGCGGTCCTAGCAAGTCCAGCATACCATGGAATTCGTCCTCGTTGCCCTACTCTGAGCGGTACTGAGAAAAACTCTCCGCTTACAAGTCCTTCTAGGACCTCATACCTGAAGTCACCGTATCTCAAGGAGAAAGGCAGCTTGCATTGCAACTTCCACTACAGCACAGTTTTGTGTGTAACACTTCAGAATTTTGGGAGAGGCACAGGGCCCTAGGAGTCCTAGGGCAGTCTTTCATCTAAGCAGTTCGCTACACGTAGAGCACCTTATGTAGAAAAGTTGAATCAAGGAAGAGCCAGGGAGGTAGCTAGGTCTCTTTTGACCTGCCAGAAGCCGGAGACACTTACGCTGCGTGTCAACCTGGAGGTGGTGCCTGATGGGACTGGCCTCGTTTTCCCACCTTGAAAGCTCCTCTTATGTGCCTTGAAGCTCCCTTAAAAACACTGTGGTTGTCTGGCTTATACTCACGGCAGGCATGGCTGTGAGAGGGAAAAAGAGGTTAACACGAAGAGACAGGGTATTTCAGTTTCTGATTCAGAGCTAATCCTGTCCTGTTTTATAGCTAAAGGGAAACTCAAAGTGAGCCCTCGCTTCGAAGGAGGGCCCTGATATGCCATGTAGCGGAGTAGGCGTGCAACAGCTTCCATGAGGCCTTAGTCGCTCTCTTGCTTTAGTTGAACGCTAGTAAGGTATTCAGGACTCCTAGACCCCTCGCGGCAGCACTCGTTTCCGTACAAGGACACTGAGTACTCCAAGGCTTCCCTGGGCTTGCTGGGCCACAATCAGATGCGTAGGCCTGTCAGGGTGCCCATGGGTAGGCGGAGTGAAGGGTAACACGCTGCACGCTTCATTCGGGGAGCTAGGTATCCCCAGCTACAGAAAGGTTTCATGAACACGATTCTAGAAAACCCAGCATACCATGGAAGTCGTCCTCGTGACCCTAGTCTGAGCTGTACTGAGAAAAACTCTCTGCTTACAAGTCTTTCTAGGACCTCATACCTGAAGTCACCGTATCTCAAGGTTAAAGGCAGCTTGCATTGCAACTTCCACTTCAGCACAGTTTTCTGTGGAACACTTCAGGCTTTTGGGAGAGGCACAGGACCCTAGGAGACCTAGGGCACTCTTTCGTCTAGGGAGTTCACTACACACAGAGCACCCTGTGTAGAAAATTTGAATCAGGGAAGAGCCAGGGAGGTAGCTAGGTCTCTTTTGACCTGCCAGAAGCCAGAGACACTTATGCTGCGTGTCAACCTGGAGATGGTGCTTGATGGGACTGGCCTTGTTTTCCCACCTTGAAAGCTCCTCTTCTGCGCCTTGAAGCTCCCTTAAAAAAAACTGTGGTTGTCAGCCTTATACTCACGGCAGGCATGGCTGTGAGAGGGAAAAAAAGGTTTCACGAAGAAACAGGGTATCCCAGTTTCTCGGTCAGAGCTCATCCTGTCCTGTTCTATAGCTAAAGGGAATCTCAAAGGGAGGCCTAGCTTCGAAGGAGGGCCCTGATATGCCATGCAGCAGGGTAGGAGTGCGCAGCTTCCATGAGGCCTTAGTCGCACTTCTGCATTAGTTTCACGGTACTAATCTTCTCAAACTCCTGCTCCCTTGCGTCTGCACCCGTTTCCGTACAGAGACACTGAGTACCCCCCAGGCTCCCCTGAGGTGAAGATCAACATTCAGACACGTAGGCCCTTCGGAGTGCCCGTGTCTGTGCCGAGTGAAGGGCAGCATGATGCACGCTCCCTCGGGGGAGCTCGATTTCCTCAGCTCACCAACAGCCTCAGGAACACGGTTGTAATAGGGGCAACATGCCATGCCAGTCTGCCTGCTTACAGTAGTCCGAGCTGTACTGAGGAAAACTCTTTGCTTACAGTTCCTTCTACCAGCTCCTAGCTGAAGTCAACCAACCTCTAGGAGAAAGTCGGCTTGTGGTCCAAGTGCAACTAGAGCACAACTTTCTGGTGTAATGCCGCAGGCTTTTGGAAGATGCACAGAAGCCCAGGACACCTAGGGAATTCTTTCATTTAGGCAGTTCACTACACGCAGAACACCCTGCAGAGAAAAGTTGATTCTCCAAGGACCCAGTGAGGAGCTAGGTCTCTTTTGACCTGTTAGAAACCACAGATGCTTCTTCTGCGTGTCAGCCTGGAAATGGCGGCCTTAGGAGACAAGCCTTGTTTTCCCGTCTTGAAAGCTCCATTCATGCGGCCTTGAAGCTACCTGAAGAACACTGTGGTTGTCGGACTTGTCCTCACTCCAGGCATGGCTCTGGAAGAAAATGAGTTTTCTCCAAAGAAAGAGGGTGCTTCCAGGCCCTGGTGGGGAGCATATCCTGCCCTGCACTAGAGCTAAGGGGAATCTCAACGTGCGCCCTACCCTCGACCTAAGGCTCTGATTTGCCCTCCAGAAGGGTAGTTGTGCAGCATTTTCCTTGAGGCCTTAGTCGCAGTCCTGCATTAGTTTAAAGGTACTACTCTTCTCAGGACTCCAGGCCCACTCGTGTCAGTACCCATTTGCGTACAAGAACTCTGAGTACCCCAGGACTCCCCTGGGCTTGCTGGGCCACACTCAGACCCGTAGGCCCTTCAGTGTGCCCCTTTTTAGGCCGAGTGAAAGATAACAAACTGCACTCTTTCTTGGGAAAGCTAGATTTCCTCAGCTCACCATCAGCCTCAGGAACACGGTTCTAGCAAGGCCAGCAAACCATGGAAGTCTGCCTCCTCACCCGATTCTGAGCTGTACTGAGTAAACCTCTCTGCTTTGAAGTCCTTCGAGGACCTCAGACCTGAAGTCACCGTATCTCAAGGAGAAAGACGGCTTGCATTCCAACTTCCACTACGGCACAGTGTTCTGTGTAACACTTCAGGCTTTGGGACATGCACAGGGCTCTTAGAGACCTAGGGCAGTCTATTCTCTAGGCACTTCACTACACGTACAACACCCTGTGCAGAAAAATTGATTCTGGGAAGAGCCAAGTAGGTAGCTAGGTCTCTTTTGACCTCTTAGAAACCACAGCTACTTATGTGGTGTGTCAATCTGGAAACAGGACCTGATGGGGCTAGCCTTGCTGTCCCATCATGAAAGCTCCTTTTATGGGCCTAGAAGCTAGAAGCTAACTGAAAAACACTGTTGGTGTCGGGCTTATACTCACGACAGGCATGGCTGTGAGAGGGAAAAAGAGGTTTCACGAAGAAACACGTATTCCAGTTTCTGATTCAGAGCTCATCCTGTCCTGTTCTCTAGCTAAAGGGAAACTCAAAGTGAGGCCTAGCTTCGAAGGAGGGCCCTGACATGCCATGCAGCGGAGTAGGCGTGCAGCAGCTTCCATGAGGCCTTAGTCGCTCTTCTGCTTTAGTTGAACGCTAGTAAGCTTTTCAGGACTCGTAGACCCCCTCGCGGCAGCACTCGTTTCCGTACAGCGACCCTGAGCACCCCCAGGCTCCCCTGAGCTTGCTGGGCCACACTCAGACCCGTAGGCCATTCAGGGTGGCCCTGCGTAGGTCGAGTGAAGAGTCACACGCTGCACTCTTCCTTGGGCGAGCTAGATATCCCCAGCTCGCCAACGGCTTCATGAACGCGGTCCTAGCAAGTCCAGCATACCATGGAATTCGTCCTCGTTGCCCTACTCTGAGCGGTACTGAGAAAAACTCTCCGCTTACAAGTCCTTCTAGGACCTCATACCTGAAGTCACCGTATCTCAAGGAGAAAGGCAGCTTGCATTGCAACTTCCACTACAGCACAGTTTTGTGTGTAACACTTCAGAATTTTGGGAGAGGCACAGGGCCCTAGGAGTCCTAGGGCAGTCTTTCATCTAAGCAGTTCGCTACACGTAGAGCACCTTATGTAGAAAAGTTGAATCAAGGAAGAGCCAGGGAGGTAGCTAGGTCTCTTTTGACCTGCCAGAAGCCGGAGACACTTACGCTGCGTGTCAACCTGGAGGTGGTGCCTGATGGGACTGGCCTCGTTTTCCCACCTTGAAAGCTCCTCTTATGTGCCTTGAAGCTCCCTTAAAAACACTGTGGTTGTCTGGCTTATACTCACGGCAGGCATGGCTGTGAGAGGGAAAAAGAGGTTAACACGAAGAGACAGGGTATTTCAGTTTCTGATTCAGAGCTAATCCTGTCCTGTTTTATAGCTAAAGGGAAACTCAAAGTGAGCCCTCGCTTCGAAGGAGGGCCCTGATATGCCATGTAGCGGAGTAGGCGTGCAACAGCTTCCATGAGGCCTTAGTCGCTCTCTTGCTTTAGTTGAACGCTAGTAAGGTATTCAGGACTCCTAGACCCCTCGCGGCAGCACTCGTTTCCGTACAAGGACACTGAGTACTCCAAGGCTTCCCTGGGCTTGCTGGGCCACAATCAGATGCGTAGGCCTGTCAGGGTGCCCATGGGTAGGCGGAGTGAAGGGTAACACGCTGCACGCTTCATTCGGGGAGCTAGGTATCCCCAGCTACAGAAAGGTTTCATGAACACGATTCTAGAAAACCCAGCATACCATGGAAGTCGTCCTCGTGACCCTAGTCTGAGCTGTACTGAGAAAAACTCTCTGCTTACAAGTCTTTCTAGGACCTCATACCTGAAGTCACCGTATCTCAAGGTTAAAGGCAGCTTGCATTGCAACTTCCACTTCAGCACAGTTTTCTGTGGAACACTTCAGGCTTTTGGGAGAGGCACAGGACCCTAGGAGACCTAGGGCACTCTTTCGTCTAGGGAGTTCACTACACACAGAGCACCCTGTGTAGAAAATTTGAATCAGGGAAGAGCCAGGGAGGTAGCTAGGTCTCTTTTGACCTGCCAGAAGCCAGAGACACTTATGCTGCGTGTCAACCTGGAGATGGTGCTTGATGGGATTGGCCTTGTTTTCCCACCTTGAAAGCTCCTCTTCTGCGCCTTGAAGCTCCCTTAAAAAAAACTGTGGTTGTCAGCCTTATACTCACGGCAGGCATGGCTGTGAGAGGGAAAAAAAGGTTTCACGAAGAAACAGGGTATCCCAGTTTCTCGGTCAGAGCTCATCCTGTTCTGTTCTATAGCTAAAGGGAATCTCAAAGGGAGGCCTAGCTTCGAAGGAGGGCCCTGATATGCCATGCAGCAGGGTAGGAGTGCGCAGCTTCCATGAGGCCTTAGTCGCACTTCTGCATTAGTTTCACGGTACTAATCTTCTCAAACTCCTGCTCCCTTGCGTCTGCACCCGTTTCCGTACAGAGACACTGAGTACCCCCCAGGCTCCCCTGAGGTGAAGATCAACATTCAGACACGTAGGCCCTTCGGAGTGCCCGTGTCTGTGCCGAGTGAAGGGCAGCATGATGCACGCTCCCTCGGGGGAGCTCGATTTCCTCAGCTCACCAACAGCCTCAGGAACACGGTTGTAATAGGGGCAACATGCCATGCCAGTCTGCCTGCTTACAGTAGTCCGAGCTGTACTGAGGAAAACTCTTTGCTTACAATTCCTTCTACCAGCTCCTAGCTGAAGTCAACCAACCTCTAGGAGAAAGTCGGCTTGTGGTCCAAGTGCAACTAGAGCACAACTTTCTGGTGTAATGCCGCAGGCTTTTGGAAGATGCACAGAAGCCCAGGACACCTAGGGAATTCTTTCATTTAGGCAGTTCACTACACGCAGAACACCCTGCAGAGAAAAGTTGATTCTCCAAGGACCCAGTGAGGAGCTAGGTCTCTTTTGACCTGTTAGAAACCACAGATGCTTCTTCTGCGTGTCAGCCTGGAAATGGCGGCCTTAGGAGACAAGCCTTGTTTTCCCGTCTTGAAAGCTCCATTCATGCGGCCTTGAAGCTACCTGAAGAACACTGTGGTTGTCGGACTTGTCCTCACTCCAGGCATGGCTCTGGAAGAAAATGAGTTTTCTCCAAAGAAAGAGGGTGCTTCCAGGCCCTGGTGGGGAGCATATCCTGCCCTGCACTAGAGCTAAGGGGAATCTCAACGTGCGCCCTACCCTCGACCTAAGGCTCTGATTTGCCCTCCAGAAGGGTAGTTGTGCAGCATTTTCCTTGAGGCCTTAGTCGCAGTCCTGCATTAGTTTAAAGGTACTACTCTTCTCAGGACTCCAGGCCCACTCGTGTCAGTACCCATTTGCGTACAAGAACTCTGAGTACCCCAGGACTCCCCTGGGCTTGCTGGGCCACACTCAGACCCGTAGGCCCTTCAGTGTGCCCCTTTTTAGGCCGAGTGAAAGATAACAAACTGCACTCTTTCTTGGGAAAGCTAGATTTCCTCAGCTCACCATCAGCCTCAGGAACACGGTTCTAGCAAGGCCAGCAAACCATGGAAGTCTGCCTCCTCACCCGATTCTGAGCTGTACTGAGTAAACCTCTCTGCTTTGAAGTCCTTCGAGGACCTCAGACCTGAAGTCACCGTATCTCAAGGAGAAAGACGGCTTGCATTCCAACTTCCACTACGGCACAGTGTTCTGTGTAACACTTCAGGCTTTGGGACATGCACAGGGCTCTTAGAGACCTAGGGCAGTCTATTCTCTAGGCACTTCACTACACGTACAACACCCTGTGCAGAAAAATTGATTCTGGGAAGAGCCAAGTAGGTAGCTAGGTCTCTTTTGACCTCTTAGAAACCACAGCTACTTATGTGGTGTGTCAATCTGGAAACAGGACCTGATGGGGCTAGCCTTGCTGTCCCATCATGAAAGCTCCTTTTATGGGCCTAGAAGCTAGAAGCTAACTGAAAAACACTGTTGGTGTCGGGCTTATACTCACGACAGGCATGGCTGTGAGAGGGAAAAAGAGGTTTCACGAAGAAACACGTATTCCAGTTTCTGATTCAGAGCTCATCCTGTCCTGTTCTCTAGCTAAAGGGAAACTCAAAGTGAGGCCTAGCTTCGAAGGAGGGCCCTGACATGCCATGCAGCGGAGTAGGCGTGCAGCAGCTTCCATGAGGCCTTAGTCGCTCTTCTGCTTTAGTTGAACGCTAGTAAGCTTTTCAGGACTCGTAGACCCCCTCGCGGCAGCACTCGTTTCCGTACAGCGACCCTGAGCACCCCCAGGCTCCCCTGAGCTTGCTGGGCCACACTCAGACCCGTAGGCCATTCAGGGTGGCCCTGCGTAGGTCGAGTGAAGAGTCACACGCTGCACTCTTCCTTGGGCGAGCTAGATATCCCCAGCTCGCCAACGGCTTCATGAACGCGGTCCTAGCAAGTCCAGCATACCATGGAATTCGTCCTCGTTGCCCTACTCTGAGCGGTACTGAGAAAAACTCTCCGCTTACAAGTCCTTCTAGGACCTCATACCTGAAGTCACCGTATCTCAAGGAGAAAGGCAGCTTGCATTGCAACTTCCACTACAGCACAGTTTTGTGTGTAACACTTCAGAATTTTGGGAGAGGCACAGGGCCCTAGGAGTCCTAGGGCAGTCTTTCATCTAAGCAGTTCGCTACACGTAGAGCACCTTATGTAGAAAAGTTGAATCAAGGAAGAGCCAGGGAGGTAGCTAGGTCTCTTTTGACCTGCCAGAAGCCGGAGACACTTACGCTGCGTGTCAACCTGGAGGTGGTGCCTGATGGGACTGGCCTCGTTTTCCCACCTTGAAAGCTCCTCTTATGTGCCTTGAAGCTCCCTTAAAAACACTGTGGTTGTCTGGCTTATACTCACGGCAGGCATGGCTGTGAGAGGGAAAAAGAGGTTAACACGAAGAGACAGGGTATTTCAGTTTCTGATTCAGAGCTAATCCTGTCCTGTTTTATAGCTAAAGGGAAACTCAAAGTGAGCCCTCGCTTCGAAGGAGGGCCCTGATATGCCATGTAGCGGAGTAGGCGTGCAACAGCTTCCATGAGGCCTTAGTCGCTCTCTTGCTTTAGTTGAACGCTAGTAAGGTATTCAGGACTCCTAGACCCCTCGCGGCAGCACTCGTTTCCGTACAAGGACACTGAGTACTCCAAGGCTTCCCTGGGCTTGCTGGGCCACAATCAGATGCGTAGGCCTGTCAGGGTGCCCATGGGTAGGCGGAGTGAAGGGTAACACGCTGCACGCTTCATTCGGGGAGCTAGGTATCCCCAGCTACAGAAAGGTTTCATGAACACGATTCTAGAAAACCCAGCATACCATGGAAGTCGTCCTCGTGACCCTAGTCTGAGCTGTACTGAGAAAAACTCTCTGCTTACAAGTCTTTCTAGGACCTCATACCTGAAGTCACCGTATCTCAAGGTTAAAGGCAGCTTGCATTGCAACTTCCACTTCAGCACAGTTTTCTGTGGAACACTTCAGGCTTTTGGGAGAGGCACAGGACCCTAGGAGACCTAGGGCACTCTTTCGTCTAGGGAGTTCACTACACACAGAGCACCCTGTGTAGAAAATTTGAATCAGGGAAGAGCCAGGGAGGTAGCTAGGTCTCTTTTGACCTGCCAGAAGCCAGAGACACTTATGCTGCGTGTCAACCTGGAGATGGTGCTTGATGGGACTGGCCTTGTTTTCCCACCTTGAAAGCTCCTCTTCTGCGCCTTGAAGCTCCCTTAAAAAAAACTGTGGTTGTCAGCCTTATACTCACGGCAGGCATGGCTGTGAGAGGGAAAAAAAGGTTTCACGAAGAAACAGGGTATCCCAGTTTCTCGGTCAGAGCTCATCCTGTTCTGTTCTATAGCTAAAGGGAATCTCAAAGGGAGGCCTAGCTTCGAAGGAGGGCCCTGATATGCCATGCAGCAGGGTAGGAGTGCGCAGCTTCCATGAGGCCTTAGTCGCACTTCTGCATTAGTTTCACGGTACTAATCTTCTCAAACTCCTGCTCCCTTGCGTCTGCACCCGTTTCCGTACAGAGACACTGAGTACCCCCCCAGGCTCCCCTGAGGTGAAGATCAACATTCAGACACGTAGGCCCTTCGGAGTGCCCGTGTCTGTGCCGAGTGAAGGGCAGCATGATGCACGCTCCCTCGGGGGAGCTCGATTTCCTCAGCTCACCAACAGCCTCAGGAACACGGTTGTAATAGGGGCAACATGCCATGCCAGTCTGCCTGCTTACAGTAGTCCGAGCTGTACTGAGGAAAACTCTTTGCTTACAGTTCCTTCTACCAGCTCCTAGCTGAAGTCAACCAACCTCTAGGAGAAAGTCGGCTTGTGGTCCAAGTGCAACTAGAGCACAACTTTCTGGTGTAATGCCGCAGGCTTTTGGAAGATGCACAGAAGCCCAGGACACCTAGGGAATTCTTTCATTTAGGCAGTTCACTACACGCAGAACACCCTGCAGAGAAAAGTTGATTCTCCAAGGACCCAGTGAGGAGCTAGGTCTCTTTTGACCTGTTAGAAACCACAGATGCTTCTTCTGCGTGTCAGCCTGGAAATGGCGGCCTTAGGAGACAAGCCTTGTTTTCCCGTCTTGAAAGCTCCATTCATGCGGCCTTGAAGCTACCTGAAGAACACTGTGGTTGTCGGACTTGTCCTCACTCCAGGCATGGCTCTGGAAGAAAATGAGTTTTCTCCAAAGAAAGAAGGTGCTTCCAGGCCCTGGTGGGGAGCATATCCTGCCCTGCACTAGAGCTAAGGGGAATCTCAACGTGCGCCCTACCCTCGACCTAAGGCTCTGATTTGCCCTCCAGAAGGGTAGTTGTGCAGCATTTTCCTTGAGGCCTTAGTCGCAGTCCTGCATTAGTTTAAAGGTACTACTCTTCTCAGGACTCCAGGCCCACTCGTGTCAGTACCCATTTGCGTACAAGAACTCTGAGTACCCCAGGACTCCCCTGGGCTTGCTGGGCCACACTCAGACCCGTAGGCCCTTCAGTGTGCCCCTTTTTAGGCCGAGTGAAAGATAACAAACTGCACTCTTTCTTGGGAAAGCTAGATTTCCTCAGCTCACCATCAGCCTCAGGAACACGGTTCTAGCAAGGCCAGCAAACCATGGAAGTCTGCCTCCTCACCCGATTCTGAGCTGTACTGAGTAAACCTCTCTGCTTTGAAGTCCTTCGAGGACCTCAGACCTGAAGTCACCGTATCTCAAGGAGAAAGACGGCTTGCATTCCAACTTCCACTACGGCACAGTGTTCTGTGTAACACTTCAGGCTTTGGGACATGCACAGGGCTCTTAGAGACCTAGGGCAGTCTATTCTCTAGGCACTTCACTACACGTACAACACCCTGTGCAGAAAAATTGATTCTGGGAAGAGCCAAGTAGGTAGCTAGGTCTCTTTTGACCTCTTAGAAACCACAGCTACTTATGTGGTGTGTCAATCTGGAAACAGGACCTGATGGGGCTAGCCTTGCTGTCCCATCATGAAAGCTCCTTTTATGGGCCTAGAAGCTAGAAGCTAACTGAAAAACACTGTTGGTGTCGGGCTTATACTCACGACAGGCATGGCTGTGAGAGGGAAAAAGAGGTTTCACGAAGAAACACGTATTCCAGTTTCTGATTCAGAGCTCATCCTGTCCTGTTCTCTAGCTAAAGGGAAACTCAAAGTGAGGCCTAGCTTCGAAGGAGGGCCCTGACATGCCATGCAGCGGAGTAGGCGTGCAGCAGCTTCCATGAGGCCTTAGTCGCTCTTCTGCTTTAGTTGAACGCTAGTAAGCTTTTCAGGACTCGTAGACCCCCTCGCGGCAGCACTCGTTTCCGTACAGCGACCCTGAGCACCCCCAGGCTCCCCTGAGCTTGCTGGGCCACACTCAGACCCGTAGGCCATTCAGGGTGGCCCTGCGTAGGTCGAGTGAAGAGTCACACGCTGCACTCTCTGCACTCTTCCTTGGGCGAGCTAGATATCCCCAGCTCGCCAACGGCTTCATGAACGCGGTCCTAGCAAGTCCAGCATACCATGGAATTCGTCCTCGTTGCCCTACTCTGAGCGGTACTGAGAAAAACTCTCCGCTTACAAGTCCTTCTAGGACCTCATACCTGAAGTCACCGTATCTCAAGGAGAAAGGCAGCTTGCATTGCAACTTCCACTACAGCACAGTTTTGTGTGTAACACTTCAGAATTTTGGGAGAGGCACAGGGCCCTAGGAGTCCTAGGGCAGTCTTTCATCTAAGCAGTTCGCTACACGTAGAGCACCTTATGTAGAAAAGTTGAATCAAGGAAGAGCCAGGGAGGTAGCTAGGTCTCTTTTGACCTGCCAGAAGCCGGAGACACTTACGCTGCGTGTCAACCTGGAGGTGGTGCCTGATGGGACTGGCCTCGTTTTCCCACCTTGAAAGCTCCTCTTATGTGCCTTGAAGCTCCCTTAAAAACACTGTGGTTGTCTGGCTTATACTCACGGCAGGCATGGCTGTGAGAGGGAAAAAGAGGTTAACACGAAGAGACAGGGTATTTCAGTTTCTGATTCAGAGCTAATCCTGTCCTGTTTTATAGCTAAAGGGAAACTCAAAGTGAGCCCTCGCTTCGAAGGAGGGCCCTGATATGCCATGTAGCGGAGTAGGCGTGCAACAGCTTCCATGAGGCCTTAGTCGCTCTCTTGCTTTAGTTGAACGCTAGTAAGGTATTCAGGACTCCTAGACCCCTCGCGGCAGCACTCGTTTCCGTACAAGGACACTGAGTACTCCAAGGCTTCCCTGGGCTTGCTGGGCCACAATCAGATGCGTAGGCCTGTCAGGGTGCCCATGGGTAGGCGGAGTGAAGGGTAACACGCTGCACGCTTCATTCGGGGAGCTAGGTATCCCCAGCTACAGAAAGGTTTCATGAACACGATTCTAGAAAACCCAGCATACCATGGAAGTCGTCCTCGTGACCCTAGTCTGAGCTGTACTGAGAAAAACTCTCTGCTTACAAGTCTTTCTAGGACCTCATACCTGAAGTCACCGTATCTCAAGGTTAAAGGCAGCTTGCATTGCAACTTCCACTTCAGCACAGTTTTCTGTGGAACACTTCAGGCTTTTGGGAGAGGCACAGGACCCTAGGAGACCTAGGGCACTCTTTCGTCTAGGGAGTTCACTACACACAGAGCACCCTGTGTAGAAAATTTGAATCAGGGAAGAGCCAGGGAGGTAGCTAGGTCTCTTTTGACCTGCCAGAAGCCAGAGACACTTACGCTGCGTGTCAACCTGGAGATGGTGCCTGATGGGACTGGCCTCGTTTTCCCACCTTGAAAGCTCCTCTTATGCGCCTTGAAGCTCCCATAAAAACACTGTGGTTGTCAGCATTATATTCATTGCAGGCATGGCTGTGTGAGGGAAAAAGAGGATACACGAAGAGACAGGGTATTTCAGTTTCTGATTCAGAGCTAATCCTGTCCTGTTTTATAGCTAAAGGGAAACTCAAAGTGAGCCCTCGCTTCGAAGGAGGGCCCCTATATGCCATGTAGCGGAGTAGGCGTGCAAAGGCTTCCATGAGGCCTTAGTCGCTCTCTTGCTTTAGTTGAACGCTAGTAAGGTATTCAGGACTCCTAGACCCCTCGCGGCAGCACTCGTTTCCGTACAAGGACACTGAGTACTCCAAGGCTTCCCTGGGCTTGCTGGGCCACAGTCAGACCCGTAGGCCTGTCAGGGTGCCCATGGGTAGGCGGAGTAAAGGGTAACACACTGCACGCTTCATTCGGGGAGCTAGGTATCCCCAGCTACAGAAAGGTTTCATGAACACAGTTCTAGAAAATCCAGCATAACATGGAAATCGTCCTCGTGACCCTAGTCTCAGCTGTACTGAGAAAAACTCTCTGCTTACAAGTCCTTCTAGGACCTCATAACAAGTCACCGTATCTCAAGATTAAAGGCAGATTGCATTGCAACTTCCACTACAACACTGTTTTCTGTGGAACAATTCAGGCTTTTGGGAGAGGCACAGGACCCTAGGAGACCTAGGGCACTCTTTCGTCTAGGCATTTCATTACACGCAGAGCACCCTGTGTAGAAAAGTTGAATGAGGGAAGAGCCAGGGAGGTAGCTAGGTCTCTTTTGACCTGCCAGAAGCCGGAGACACTTACGCTGCGTGTCAACCTGGAGGTGGTGCCTGATGGGACTGGCCTCGTTTTCCCACCTTGAAAGCTCCTCTTATGTGCCTTGAAGCTCCCTTAAAAACACTGTGGTTGTCTGGCTTATACTCACGGCAGGCATGGCTGTGAGAGGGAAAAAGAGGATACACGAAGAGACAGGGTATTTCAGTTTCTGATTCAGAGCTAATCCTGTCCTGTTTTATAGCTAAAGGGAAACTCAAAGTGAGCCCTCGCTTCGAAGGAGGGCCCTGATATGCCATGTAGCGGAGTAAGCGTGCAACAGCTTCCATGAGGCCTTAGTCGCTCTCTTGCTTTAGTTGAACGCTAGTAAGGTATTCAGGACTCCTAGACCCCTCGCGGCAGCACTCGTTTCCGTACAAGGACACTGAGTACTCCAAGGCTTCCCTGGGCTTGCTGGGCCACAATCAGATGCGTAGGCCTGTCAGGGTGCCCATGGGTAGGCGGAGTGAAGGGTAACACGCTGCACGCTTCATTCGGGGAGCTAGGTATCCCCAGCTACAGAAAGGTTTCATGAACACGATTCTAGAAAACCCAGCATACCATGGAAGTCGTCCTCGTGACCCTAGTCTGAGCTGTACTGAGAAAAACTCTCTGCTTACAAGTCTTTCTAGGACCTCATACCTGAAGTCACCGTATCTCAAGGTTAAAGGCAGCTTGCATTGCAACTTCCACTTCAGCACAGTTTTCTGTGGAACACTTCAGGCTTTTGGGAGAGGCACAGGACCCTAGGAGACCTAGGGCACTCTTTCGTCTAGGGAGTTCACTACACACAGAGCACCCTGTGTAGAAAATTTGAATCAGGGAAGAGCCAGGGAGGTAGCTAGGTCTCTTTTGACCTGCCAGAAGCCAGAGACACTTATGCTGCGTGTCAACCTGGAGATGGTGCTTGATGGGACTGGCCTTGTTTTCCCACCTTGAAAGCTCCTCTTCTGCGCCTTGAAGCTCCCTTAAAAAAAACTGTGGTTGTCAGCCTTATACTCACGGCAGGCATGGCTGTGAGAGGGAAAAAAAGGTTTCACGAAGAAACAGGGTATCCCAGTTTCTCGGTCAGAGCTCATCCTGTTCTGTTCTATAGCTAAAGGGAATCTCAAAGGGAGGCCTAGCTTCGAAGGAGGGCCCTGATATGCCATGCAGCAGGGTAGGAGTGCGCAGCTTCCATGAGGCCTTAGTCGCACTTCTGCATTAGTTTCACGGTACTAATCTTCTCAAACTCCTGCTCCCTTGCGTCTGCACCCGTTTCCGTACAGAGACACTGAGTACCCCCCAGGCTCCCCTGAGGTGAAGATCAACATTCAGACACGTAGGCCCTTCGGAGTGCCCGTGTCTGTGCCGAGTGAAGGGCAGCATGATGCACGCTCCCTCGGGGGAGCTCGATTTCCTCAGCTCACCAACAGCCTCAGGAACACGGTTGTAATAGGGGCAACATGCCATGCCAGTCTGCCTGCTTACAGTAGTCCGAGCTGTACTGAGGAAAACTCTTTGCTTACAATTCCTTCTACCAGCTCCTAGCTGAAGTCAACCAACCTCTAGGAGAAAGTCGGCTTGTGGTCCAAGTGCAACTAGAGCACAACTTTCTGGTGTAATGCCGCAGGCTTTTGGAAGATGCACAGAAGCCCAGGACACCTAGGGAATTCTTTCATTTAGGCAGTTCACTACACGCAGAACACCCTGCAGAGAAAAATTGATTCTCCAAGGACCCAGTGAGGAGCTAGGTCTCTTTTGACCTGTTAGAAACCACAGATGCTTCTTCTGCGTGTCAGCCTGGAAATGGCGGCCTTAGGAGACAAGCCTTGTTTTCCCGTCTTGAAAGCTCCATTCATGCGGCCTTGAAGCTACCTGAAGAACACTGTGGTTGTCGGACTTGTCCTCACTCCAGGCATGGCTCTGGAAGAAAATGAGTTTTCTCCAAAGAAAGAGGGTGCTTCCAGGCCCTGGTGGGGAGCATATCCTGCCCTGCACTAGAGCTAAGGGGAATCTCAACGTGCGCCCTACCCTCGACCTAAGGCTCTGATTTGCCCTCCAGAAGGGTAGTTGTGCAGCATTTTCCTTGAGGCCTTAGTCGCAGTCCTGCATTAGTTTAAAGGTACTACTCTTCTCAGGACTCCAGGCCCACTCGTGTCAGTACCCATTTGCGTACAAGAACTCTGAGTACCCCAGGACTCCCCTGGGCTTGCTGGGCCACACTCAGACCCGTAGGCCCTTCAGTGTGCCCCTTTTTAGGCCGAGTGAAAGATAACAAACTGCACTCTTTCTTGGGAAAGCTAGATTTCCTCAGCTCACCATCAGCCTCAGGAACACGGTTCTAGCAAGGCCAGCAAACCATGGAAGTCTGCCTCCTCACCCGATTCTGAGCTGTACTGAGTAAACCTCTCTGCTTTGAAGTCCTTCGAGGACCTCAGACCTGAAGTCACCGTATCTCAAGGAGAAAGACGGCTTGCATTCCAACTTCCACTACGGCACAGTGTTCTGTGTAACACTTCAGGCTTTGGGACATGCACAGGGCTCTTAGAGACCTAGGGCAGTCTATTCTCTAGGCACTTCACTACACGTACAACACCCTGTGCAGAAAAATTGATTCTGGGAAGAGCCAAGTAGGTAGCTAGGTCTCTTTTGACCTCTTAGAAACCACAGCTACTTATGTGGTGTGTCAATCTGGAAACAGGACCTGATGGGGCTAGCCTTGCTGTCCCATCATGAAAGCTCCTTTTATGGGCCTAGAAGCTAGAAGCTAACTGAAAAACACTGTTGGTGTCGGGCTTATACTCACGACAGGCATGGCTGTGAGAGGGAAAAAGAGGTTTCACGAAGAAACACGTATTCCAGTTTCTGATTCAGAGCTCATCCTGTCCTGTTCTCTAGCTAAAGGGAAACTCAAAGTGAGGCCTAGCTTCGAAGGAGGGCCCTGACATGCCATGCAGCGGAGTAGGCGTGCAGCAGCTTCCATGAGGCCTTAGTCGCTCTTCTGCTTTAGTTGAACGCTAGTAAGCTTTTCAGGACTCGTAGACCCCCTCGCGGCAGCACTCGTTTCCGTACAGCGACCCTGAGCACCCCCAGGCTCCCCTGAGCTTGCTGGGCCACACTCAGACCCGTAGGCCATTCAGGGTGGCCCTGCGTAGGTCGAGTGAAGAGTCACACGCTGCACTCTTCCTTGGGCGAGCTAGATATCCCCAGCTCGCCAACGGCTTCATGAACGCGGTCCTAGCAAGTCCAGCATACCATGGAATTCGTCCTCGTTGCCCTACTCTGAGCGGTACTGAGAAAAACTCTCCGCTTACAAGTCCTTCTAGGACCTCATACCTGAAGTCACCGTATCTCAAGGAGAAAGGCAGCTTGCATTGCAACTTCCACTACAGCACAGTTTTGTGTGTAACACTTCAGAATTTTGGGAGAGGCACAGGGCCCTAGGAGTCCTAGGGCAGTCTTTCATCTAAGCAGTTCGCTACACGTAGAGCACCTTATGTAGAAAAGTTGAATCAAGGAAGAGCCAGGGAGGTAGCTAGGTCTCTTTTGACCTGCCAGAAGCCGGAGACACTTACGCTGCGTGTCAACCTGGAGGTGGTGCCTGATGGGACTGGCCTCGTTTTCCCACCTTGAAAGCTCCTCTTATGTGCCTTGAAGCTCCCTTAAAAACACTGTGGTTGTCTGGCTTATACTCACGGCAGGCATGGCTGTGAGAGGGAAAAAGAGGTTAACACGAAGAGACAGGGTATTTCAGTTTCTGATTCAGAGCTAATCCTGTCCTGTTTTATAGCTAAAGGGAAACTCAAAGTGAGCCCTCGCTTCGAAGGAGGGCCCTGATATGCCATGTAGCGGAGTAGGCGTGCAACAGCTTCCATGAGGCCTTAGTCGCTCTCTTGCTTTAGTTGAACGCTAGTAAGGTATTCAGGACTCCTAGACCCCTCGCGGCAGCACTCGTTTCCGTACAAGGACACTGAGTACTCCAAGGCTTCCCTGGGCTTGCTGGGCCACAATCAGATGCGTAGGCCTGTCAGGGTGCCCATGGGTAGGCGGAGTGAAGGGTAACACGCTGCACGCTTCATTCGGGGAGCTAGGTATCCCCAGCTACAGAAAGGTTTCATGAACACGATTCTAGAAAACCCAGCATACCATGGAAGTCGTCCTCGTGACCCTAGTCTGAGCTGTACTGAGAAAAACTCTCTGCTTACAAGTCTTTCTAGGACCTCATACCTGAAGTCACCGTATCTCAAGGTTAAAGGCAGCTTGCATTGCAACTTCCACTTCAGCACAGTTTTCTGTGGAACACTTCAGGCTTTTGGGAGAGGCACAGGACCCTAGGAGACCTAGGGCACTCTTTCGTCTAGGGAGTTCACTACACACAGAGCACCCTGTGTAGAAAATTTGAATCAGGGAAGAGCCAGGGAGGTAGCTAGGTCTCTTTTGACCTGCCAGAAGCCAGAGACACTTATGCTGCGTGTCAACCTGGAGATGGTGCTTGATGGGACTGGCCTTGTTTTCCCACCTTGAAAGCTCCTCTTCTGCGCCTTGAAGCTCCCTTAAAAAAAACTGTGGTTGTCAGCCTTATACTCACGGCAGGCATGGCTGTGAGAGGGAAAAAAAGGTTTCACGAAGAAACAGGGTATCCCAGTTTCTCGGTCAGAGCTCATCCTGTTCTGTTCTATAGCTAAAGGGAATCTCAAAGGGAGGCCTAGCTTCGAAGGAGGGCCCTGATATGCCATGCAGCAGGGTAGGAGTGCGCAGCTTCCATGAGGCCTTAGTCGCACTTCTGCATTAGTTTCACGGTACTAATCTTCTCAAACTCCTGCTCCCTTGCGTCTGCACCCGTTTCCGTACAGAGACACTGAGTACCCCCCCAGGCTCCCCTGAGGTGAAGATCAACATTCAGACACGTAGGCCCTTCGGAGTGCCCGTGTCTGTGCCGAGTGAAGGGCAGCATGATGCACGCTCCCTCGGGGGAGCTCGATTTCCTCAGCTCACCAACAGCCTCAGGAACACGGTTGTAATAGGGGCAACATGCCATGCCAGTCTGCCTGCTTACAGTAGTCCGAGCTGTACTGAGGAAAACTCTTTGCTTACAGTTCCTTCTACCAGCTCCTAGCTGAAGTCAACCAACCTCTAGGAGAAAGTCGGCTTGTGGTCCAAGTGCAACTAGAGCACAACTTTCTGGTGTAATGCCGCAGGCTTTTGGAAGATGCACAGAAGCCCAGGACACCTAGGGAATTCTTTCATTTAGGCAGTTCACTACACGCAGAACACCCTGCAGAGAAAAGTTGATTCTCCAAGGACCCAGTGAGGAGCTAGGTCTCTTTTGACCTGTTAGAAACCACAGATGCTTCTTCTGCGTGTCAGCCTGGAAATGGCGGCCTTAGGAGACAAGCCTTGTTTTCCCGTCTTGAAAGCTCCATTCATGCGGCCTTGAAGCTACCTGAAGAACACTGTGGTTGTCGGACTTGTCCTCACTCCAGGCATGGCTCTGGAAGAAAATGAGTTTTCTCCAAAGAAAGAGGGTGCTTCCAGGCCCTGGTGGGGAGCATATCCTGCCCTGCACTAGAGCTAAGGGGAATCTCAACGTGCGCCCTACCCTCGACCTAAGGCTCTGATTTGCCCTCCAGAAGGGTAGTTGTGCAGCATTTTCCTTGAGGCCTTAGTCGCAGTCCTGCATTAGTTTAAAGGTACTACTCTTCTCAGGACTCCAGGCCCACTCGTGTCAGTACCCATTTGCGTACAAGAACTCTGAGTACCCCAGGACTCCCCTGGGCTTGCTGGGCCACACTCAGACCCGTAGGCCCTTCAGTGTGCCCCTTTTTAGGCCGAGTGAAAGATAACAAACTGCACTCTTTCTTGGGAAAGCTAGATTTCCTCAGCTCACCATCAGCCTCAGGAACACGGTTCTAGCAAGGCCAGCAAACCATGGAAGTCTGCCTCCTCACCCGATTCTGAGCTGTACTGAGTAAACCTCTCTGCTTTGAAGTCCTTCGAGGACCTCAGACCTGAAGTCACCGTATCTCAAGGAGAAAGACGGCTTGCATTCCAACTTCCACTACGGCACAGTGTTCTGTGTAACACTTCAGGCTTTGGGACATGCACAGGGCTCTTAGAGACCTAGGGCAGTCTATTCTCTAGGCACTTCACTACACGTACAACACCCTGTGCAGAAAAATTGATTCTGGGAAGAGCCAAGTAGGTAGCTAGGTCTCTTTTGACCTCTTAGAAACCACAGCTACTTATGTGGTGTGTCAATCTGGAAACAGGACCTGATGGGGCTAGCCTTGCTGTCCCATCATGAAAGCTCCTTTTATGGGCCTAGAAGCTAGAAGCTAACTGAAAAACACTGTTGGTGTCGGGCTTATACTCACGACAGGCATGGCTGTGAGAGGGAAAAAGAGGTTTCACGAAGAAACACGTATTCCAGTTTCTGATTCAGAGCTCATCCTGTCCTGTTCTCTAGCTAAAGGGAAACTCAAAGTGAGGCCTAGCTTCGAAGGAGGGCCCTGACATGCCATGCAGCGGAGTAGGCGTGCAGCAGCTTCCATGAGGCCTTAGTCGCTCTTCTGCTTTAGTTGAACGCTAGTAAGCTTTTCAGGACTCGTAGACCCCCTCGCGGCAGCACTCGTTTCCGTACAGCGACCCTGAGCACCCCCAGGCTCCCCTGAGCTTGCTGGGCCACACTCAGACCCGTAGGCCATTCAGGGTGGCCCTGCGTAGGTCGAGTGAAGAGTCACACGCTGCACTCTTCCTTGGGCGAGCTAGATATCCCCAGCTCGCCAACGGCTTCATGAACGCGGTCCTAGCAAGTCCAGCATACCATGGAATTCGTCCTCGTTGCCCTACTCTGAGCGGTACTGAGAAAAACTCTCCGCTTACAAGTCCTTCTAGGACCTCATACCTGAAGTCACCGTATCTCAAGGAGAAAGGCAGCTTGCATTGCAACTTCCACTACAGCACAGTTTTGTGTGTAACACTTCAGAATTTTGGGAGAGGCACAGGGCCCTAGGAGTCCTAGGGCAGTCTTTCATCTAAGCAGTTCGCTACACGTAGAGCACCTTATGTAGAAAAGTTGAATCAAGGAAGAGCCAGGGAGGTAGCTAGGTCTCTTTTGACCTGCCAGAAGCCGGAGACACTTACGCTGCGTGTCAACCTGGAGGTGGTGCCTGATGGGACTGGCCTCGTTTTCCCACCTTGAAAGCTCCTCTTATGTGCCTTGAAGCTCCCTTAAAAACACTGTGGTTGTCTGGCTTATACTCACGGCAGGCATGGCTGTGAGAGGGAAAAAGAGGTTAACACGAAGAGACAGGGTATTTCAGTTTCTGATTCAGAGCTAATCCTGTCCTGTTTTATAGCTAAAGGGAAACTCAAAGTGAGCCCTCGCTTCGAAGGAGGGCCCTGATATGCCATGTAGCGGAGTAGGCGTGCAACAGCTTCCATGAGGCCTTAGTCGCTCTCTTGCTTTAGTTGAACGCTAGTAAGGTATTCAGGACTCCTAGACCCCTCGCGGCAGCACTCGTTTCCGTACAAGGACACTGAGTACTCCAAGGCTTCCCTGGGCTTGCTGGGCCACAATCAGATGCGTAGGCCTGTCAGGGTGCCCATGGGTAGGCGGAGTGAAGGGTAACACGCTGCACGCTTCATTCGGGGAGCTAGGTATCCCCAGCTACAGAAAGGTTTCATGAACACGATTCTAGAAAACCCAGCATACCATGGAAGTCGTCCTCGTGACCCTAGTCTGAGCTGTACTGAGAAAAACTCTCTGCTTACAAGTCTTTCTAGGACCTCATACCTGAAGTCACCGTATCTCAAGGTTAAAGGCAGCTTGCATTGCAACTTCCACTTCAGCACAGTTTTCTGTGGAACACTTCAGGCTTTTGGGAGAGGCACAGGACCCTAGGAGACCTAGGGCACTCTTTCGTCTAGGGAGTTCACTACACACAGAGCACCCTGTGTAGAAAATTTGAATCAGGGAAGAGCCAGGGAGGTAGCTAGGTCTCTTTTGACCTGCCAGAAGCCAGAGACACTTATGCTGCGTGTCAACCTGGAGATGGTGCTTGATGGGACTGGCCTTGTTTTCCCACCTTGAAAGCTCCTCTTCTGCGCCTTGAAGCTCCCTTAAAAAAAACTGTGGTTGTCAGCCTTATACTCACGGCAGGCATGGCTGTGAGAGGGAAAAAAAGGTTTCACGAAGAAACAGGGTATCCCAGTTTCTCGGTCAGAGCTCATCCTGTTCTGTTCTATAGCTAAAGGGAATCTCAAAGGGAGGCCTAGCTTCGAAGGAGGGCCCTGATATGCCATGCAGCAGGGTAGGAGTGCGCAGCTTCCATGAGGCCTTAGTCGCACTTCTGCATTAGTTTCACGGTACTAATCTTCTCAAACTCCTGCTCCCTTGCGTCTGCACCCGTTTCCGTACAGAGACACTGAGTACCCCCCCAGGCTCCCCTGAGGTGAAGATCAACATTCAGACACGTAGGCCCTTCGGAGTGCCCGTGTCTGTGCCGAGTGAAGGGCAGCATGATGCACGCTCCCTCGGGGGAGCTCGATTTCCTCAGCTCACCAACAGCCTCAGGAACACGGTTGTAATAGGGGCAACATGCCATGCCAGTCTGCCTGCTTACAGTAGTCCGAGCTGTACTGAGGAAAACTCTTTGCTTACAGTTCCTTCTACCAGCTCCTAGCTGAAGTCAACCAACCTCTAGGAGAAAGTCGGCTTGTGGTCCAAGTGCAACTAGAGCACAACTTTCTGGTGTAATGCCGCAGGCTTTTGGAAGATGCACAGAAGCCCAGGACACCTAGGGAATTCTTTCATTTAGGCAGTTCACTACACGCAGAACACCCTGCAGAGAAAAGTTGATTCTCCAAGGACCCAGTGAGGAGCTAGGTCTCTTTTGACCTGTTAGAAACCACAGATGCTTCTTCTGCGTGTCAGCCTGGAAATGGCGGCCTTAGGAGACAAGCCTTGTTTTCCCGTCTTGAAAGCTCCATTCATGCGGCCTTGAAGCTACCTGAAGAACACTGTGGTTGTCGGACTTGTCCTCACTCCAGGCATGGCTCTGGAAGAAAATGAGTTTTCTCCAAAGAAAGAGGGTGCTTCCAGGCCCTGGTGGGGAGCATATCCTGCCCTGCACTAGAGCTAAGGGGAATCTCAACGTGCGCCCTACCCTCGACCTAAGGCTCTGATTTGCCCTCCAGAAGGGTAGTTGTGCAGCATTTTCCTTGAGGCCTTAGTCGCAGTCCTGCATTAGTTTAAAGGTACTACTCTTCTCAGGACTCCAGGCCCACTCGTGTCAGTACCCATTTGCGTACAAGAACTCTGAGTACCCCAGGACTCCCCTGGGCTTGCTGGGCCACACTCAGACCCGTAGGCCCTTCAGTGTGCCCCTTTTTAGGCCGAGTGAAAGATAACAAACTGCACTCTTTCTTGGGAAAGCTAGATTTCCTCAGCTCACCATCAGCCTCAGGAACACGGTTCTAGCAAGGCCAGCAAACCATGGAAGTGTGCCTCCTCACCCGATTCTGAGCTGTACTGAGTAAACCTCTCTGCTTTGAAGTCCTTCGAGGACCTCAGACCTGAAGTCACCGTATCTCAAGGAGAAAGACGGCTTGCATTCCAACTTCCACTACGGCACAGTGTTCTGTGTAACACTTCAGGCTTTGGGACATGCACAGGGCTCTTAGAGACCTAGGGCAGTCTATTCTCTAGGCACTTCACTACACGTACAACACCCTGTGCAGAAAAATTGATTCTGGGAAGAGCCAAGTAGGTAGCTAGGTCTCTTTTGACCTCTTAGAAACCACAGCTACTTATGTGGTGTGTCAATCTGGAAACAGGACCTGATGGGGCTAGCCTTGCTGTCCCATCATGAAAGCTCCTTTTATGGGCCTAGAAGCTAGAAGCTAACTGAAAAACACTGTTGGTGTCGGGCTTATACTCACGACAGGCATGGCTGTGAGAGGGAAAAAGAGGTTTCACGAAGAAACACGTATTCCAGTTTCTGATTCAGAGCTCATCCTGTCCTGTTCTCTAGCTAAAGGGAAACTCAAAGTGAGGCCTAGCTTCGAAGGAGGGCCCTGACATGCCATGCAGCGGAGTAGGCGTGCAGCAGCTTCCATGAGGCCTTAGTCGCTCTTCTGCTTTAGTTGAACGCTAGTAAGCTTTTCAGGACTCGTAGACCCCCTCGCGGCAGCACTCGTTTCCGTACAGCGACCCTGAGCACCCCCAGGCTCCCCTGAGCTTGCTGGGCCACACTCAGACCCGTAGGCCATTCAGGGTGGCCCTGCGTAGGTCGAGTGAAGAGTCACACGCTGCACTCTTCCTTGGGCGAGCTAGATATCCCCAGCTCGCCAACGGCTTCATGAACGCGGTCCTAGCAAGTCCAGCATACCATGGAATTCGTCCTCGTTGCCCTACTCTGAGCGGTACTGAGAAAAACTCTCCGCTTACAAGTCCTTCTAGGACCTCATACCTGAAGTCACCGTATCTCAAGGAGAAAGGCAGCTTGCATTGCAACTTCCACTACAGCACAGTTTTGTGTGTAACACTTCAGAATTTTGGGAGAGGCACAGGGCCCTAGGAGTCCTAGGGCAGTCTTTCATCTAAGCAGTTCGCTACACGTAGAGCACCTTATGTAGAAAAGTTGAATCAAGGAAGAGCCAGGGAGGTAGCTAGGTCTCTTTTGACCTGCCAGAAGCCGGAGACACTTACGCTGCGTGTCAACCTGGAGGTGGTGCCTGATGGGACTGGCCTCGTTTTCCCACCTTGAAAGCTCCTCTTATGTGCCTTGAAGCTCCCTTAAAAACACTGTGGTTGTCTGGCTTATACTCACGGCAGGCATGGCTGTGAGAGGGAAAAAGAGGTTAACACGAAGAGACAGGGTATTTCAGTTTCTGATTCAGAGCTAATCCTGTCCTGTTTTATAGCTAAAGGGAAACTCAAAGTGAGCCCTCGCTTCGAAGGAGGGCCCTGATATGCCATGTAGCGGAGTAGGCGTGCAACAGCTTCCATGAGGCCTTAGTCGCTCTCTTGCTTTAGTTGAACGCTAGTAAGGTATTCAGGACTCCTAGACCCCTCGCGGCAGCACTCGTTTCCGTACAAGGACACTGAGTACTCCAAGGCTTCCCTGGGCTTGCTGGGCCACAATCAGATGCGTAGGCCTGTCAGGGTGCCCATGGGTAGGCGGAGTGAAGGGTAACACGCTGCACGCTTCATTCGGGGAGCTAGGTATCCCCAGCTACAGAAAGGTTTCATGAACACGATTCTAGAAAACCCAGCATACCATGGAAGTCGTCCTCGTGACCCTAGTCTGAGCTGTACTGAGAAAAACTCTCTGCTTACAAGTCTTTCTAGGACCTCATACCTGAAGTCACCGTATCTCAAGGTTAAAGGCAGCTTGCATTGCAACTTCCACTTCAGCACAGTTTTCTGTGGAACACTTCAGGCTTTTGGGAGAGGCACAGGACCCTAGGAGACCTAGGGCACTCTTTCGTCTAGGGAGTTCACTACACACAGAGCACCCTGTGTAGAAAATTTGAATCAGGGAAGAGCCAGGGAGGTAGCTAGGTCTCTTTTGACCTGCCAGAAGCCAGAGACACTTATGCTGCGTGTCAACCTGGAGATGGTGCTTGATGGGACTGGCCTTGTTTTCCCACCTTGAAAGCTCCTCTTCTGCGCCTTGAAGCTCCCTTAAAAAAAACTGTGGTTGTCAGCCTTATACTCACGGCAGGCATGGCTGTGAGAGGGAAAAAAAGGTTTCACGAAGAAACAGGGTATCCCAGTTTCTCGGTCAGAGCTCATCCTGTTCTGTTCTATAGCTAAAGGGAATCTCAAAGGGAGGCCTAGCTTCGAAGGAGGGCCCTGATATGCCATGCAGCAGGGTAGGAGTGCGCAGCTTCCATGAGGCCTTAGTCGCACTTCTGCATTAGTTTCACGGTACTAATCTTCTCAAACTCCTGCTCCCTTGCGTCTGCACCCGTTTCCGTACAGAGACACTGAGTACCCCCCCAGGCTCCCCTGAGGTGAAGATCAACATTCAGACACGTAGGCCCTTCGGAGTGCCCGTGTCTGTGCCGAGTGAAGGGCAGCATGATGCACGCTCCCTCGGGGGAGCTCGATTTCCTCAGCTCACCAACAGCCTCAGGAACACGGTTGTAATAGGGGCAACATGCCATGCCAGTCTGCCTGCTTACAGTAGTCCGAGCTGTACTGAGGAAAACTCTTTGCTTACAGTTCCTTCTACCAGCTCCTAGCTGAAGTCAACCAACCTCTAGGAGAAAGTCGGCTTGTGGTCCAAGTGCAACTAGAGCACAACTTTCTGGTGTAATGCCGCAGGCTTTTGGAAGATGCACAGAAGCCCAGGACACCTAGGGAATTCTTTCATTTAGGCAGTTCACTACACGCAGAACACCCTGCAGAGAAAAGTTGATTCTCCAAGGACCCAGTGAGGAGCTAGGTCTCTTTTGACCTGTTAGAAACCACAGATGCTTCTTCTGCGTGTCAGCCTGGAAATGGCGGCCTTAGGAGACAAGCCTTGTTTTCCCGTCTTGAAAGCTCCATTCATGCGGCCTTGAAGCTACCTGAAGAACACTGTGGTTGTCGGACTTGTCCTCACTCCAGGCATGGCTCTGGAAGAAAATGAGTTTTCTCCAAAGAAAGAGGGTGCTTCCAGGCCCTGGTGGGGAGCATATCCTGCCCTGCACTAGAGCTAAGGGGAATCTCAACGTGCGCCCTACCCTCGACCTAAGGCTCTGATTTGCCCTCCAGAAGGGTAGTTGTGCAGCATTTTCCTTGAGGCCTTAGTCGCAGTCCTGCATTAGTTTAAAGGTACTACTCTTCTCAGGACTCCAGGCCCACTCGTGTCAGTACCCATTTGCGTACAAGAACTCTGAGTACCCCAGGACTCCCCTGGGCTTGCTGGGCCACACTCAGACCCGTAGGCCCTTCAGTGTGCCCCTTTTTAGGCCGAGTGAAAGATAACAAACTGCACTCTTTCTTGGGAAAGCTAGATTTCCTCAGCTCACCATCAGCCTCAGGAACACGGTTCTAGCAAGGCCAGCAAACCATGGAAGTGTGCCTCCTCACCCGATTCTGAGCTGTACTGAGTAAACCTCTCTGCTTTGAAGTCCTTCGAGGACCTCAGACCTGAAGTCACCGTATCTCAAGGAGAAAGACGGCTTGCATTCCAACTTCCACTACGGCACAGTGTTCTGTGTAACACTTCAGGCTTTGGGACATGCACAGGGCTCTTAGAGACCTAGGGCAGTCTATTCTCTAGGCACTTCACTACACGTACAACACCCTGTGCAGAAAAATTGATTCTGGGAAGAGCCAAGTAGGTAGCTAGGTCTCTTTTGACCTCTTAGAAACCACAGCTACTTATGTGGTGTGTCAATCTGGAAACAGGACCTGATGGGGCTAGCCTTGCTGTCCCATCATGAAAGCTCCTTTTATGGGCCTAGAAGCTAGAAGCTAACTGAAAAACACTGTTGGTGTCGGGCTTATACTCACGACAGGCATGGCTGTGAGAGGGAAAAAGAGGTTTCACGAAGAAACACGTATTCCAGTTTCTGATTCAGAGCTCATCCTGTCCTGTTCTCTAGCTAAAGGGAAACTCAAAGTGAGGCCTAGCTTCGAAGGAGGGCCCTGACATGCCATGCAGCGGAGTAGGCGTGCAGCAGCTTCCATGAGGCCTTAGTCGCTCTTCTGCTTTAGTTGAACGCTAGTAAGCTTTTCAGGACTCGTAGACCCCCTCGCGGCAGCACTCGTTTCCGTACAGCGACCCTGAGCACCCCCAGGCTCCCCTGAGCTTGCTGGGCCACACTCAGACCCGTAGGCCATTCAGGGTGGCCCTGCGTAGGTCGAGTGAAGAGTCACACGCTGCACTCTTCCTTGGGCGAGCTAGATATCCCCAGCTCGCCAACGGCTTCATGAACGCGGTCCTAGCAAGTCCAGCATACCATGGAATTCGTCCTCGTTGCCCTACTCTGAGCGGTACTGAGAAAAACTCTCCGCTTACAAGTCCTTCTAGGACCTCATACCTGAAGTCACCGTATCTCAAGGAGAAAGGCAGCTTGCATTGCAACTTCCACTACAGCACAGTTTTGTGTGTAACACTTCAGAATTTTGGGAGAGGCACAGGGCCCTAGGAGTCCTAGGGCAGTCTTTCATCTAAGCAGTTCGCTACACGTAGAGCACCTTATGTAGAAAAGTTGAATCAAGGAAGAGCCAGGGAGGTAGCTAGGTCTCTTTTGACCTGCCAGAAGCCGGAGACACTTACGCTGCGTGTCAACCTGGAGGTGGTGCCTGATGGGACTGGCCTCGTTTTCCCACCTTGAAAGCTCCTCTTATGTGCCTTGAAGCTCCCTTAAAAACACTGTGGTTGTCTGGCTTATACTCACGGCAGGCATGGCTGTGAGAGGGAAAAAGAGGTTAACACGAAGAGACAGGGTATTTCAGTTTCTGATTCAGAGCTAATCCTGTCCTGTTTTATAGCTAAAGGGAAACTCAAAGTGAGCCCTCGCTTCGAAGGAGGGCCCTGATATGCCATGTAGCGGAGTAGGCGTGCAACAGCTTCCATGAGGCCTTAGTCGCTCTCTTGCTTTAGTTGAACGCTAGTAAGGTATTCAGGACTCCTAGACCCCTCGCGGCAGCACTCGTTTCCGTACAAGGACACTGAGTACTCCAAGGCTTCCCTGGGCTTGCTGGGCCACAATCAGATGCGTAGGCCTGTCAGGGTGCCCATGGGTAGGCGGAGTGAAGGGTAACACGCTGCACGCTTCATTCGGGGAGCTAGGTATCCCCAGCTACAGAAAGGTTTCATGAACACGATTCTAGAAAACCCAGCATACCATGGAAGTCGTCCTCGTGACCCTAGTCTGAGCTGTACTGAGAAAAACTCTCTGCTTACAAGTCTTTCTAGGACCTCATACCTGAAGTCACCGTATCTCAAGGTTAAAGGCAGCTTGCATTGCAACTTCCACTTCAGCACAGTTTTCTGTGGAACACTTCAGGCTTTTGGGAGAGGCACAGGACCCTAGGAGACCTAGGGCACTCTTTCGTCTAGGGAGTTCACTACACACAGAGCACCCTGTGTAGAAAATTTGAATCAGGGAAGAGCCAGGGAGGTAGCTAGGTCTCTTTTGACCTGCCAGAAGCCAGAGACACTTATGCTGCGTGTCAACCTGGAGATGGTGCTTGATGGGACTGGCCTTGTTTTCCCACCTTGAAAGCTCCTCTTCTGCGCCTTGAAGCTCCCTTAAAAAAAACTGTGGTTGTCAGCCTTATACTCACGGCAGGCATGGCTGTGAGAGGGAAAAAAAGGTTTCACGAAGAAACAGGGTATCCCAGTTTCTCGGTCAGAGCTCATCCTGTTCTGTTCTATAGCTAAAGGGAATCTCAAAGGGAGGCCTAGCTTCGAAGGAGGGCCCTGATATGCCATGCAGCAGGGTAGGAGTGCGCAGCTTCCATGAGGCCTTAGTCGCACTTCTGCATTAGTTTCACGGTACTAATCTTCTCAAACTCCTGCTCCCTTGCGTCTGCACCCGTTTCCGTACAGAGACACTGAGTACCCCCCCAGGCTCCCCTGAGGTGAAGATCAACATTCAGACACGTAGGCCCTTCGGAGTGCCCGTGTCTGTGCCGAGTGAAGGGCAGCATGATGCACGCTCCCTCGGGGGAGCTCGATTTCCTCAGCTCACCAACAGCCTCAGGAACACGGTTGTAATAGGGGCAACATGCCATGCCAGTCTGCCTGCTTACAGTAGTCCGAGCTGTACTGAGGAAAACTCTTTGCTTACAGTTCCTTCTACCAGCTCCTAGCTGAAGTCAACCAACCTCTAGGAGAAAGTCGGCTTGTGGTCCAAGTGCAACTAGAGCACAACTTTCTGGTGTAATGCCGCAGGCTTTTGGAAGATGCACAGAAGCCCAGGACACCTAGGGAATTCTTTCATTTAGGCAGTTCACTACACGCAGAACACCCTGCAGAGAAAAGTTGATTCTCCAAGGACCCAGTGAGGAGCTAGGTCTCTTTTGACCTGTTAGAAACCACAGATGCTTCTTCTGCGTGTCAGCCTGGAAATGGCGGCCTTAGGAGACAAGCCTTGTTTTCCCGTCTTGAAAGCTCCATTCATGCGGCCTTGAAGCTACCTGAAGAACACTGTGGTTGTCGGACTTGTCCTCACTCCAGGCATGGCTCTGGAAGAAAATGAGTTTTCTCCAAAGAAAGAGGGTGCTTCCAGGCCCTGGTGGGGAGCATATCCTGCCCTGCACTAGAGCTAAGGGGAATCTCAACGTGCGCCCTACCCTCGACCTAAGGCTCTGATTTGCCCTCCAGAAGGGTAGTTGTGCAGCATTTTCCTTGAGGCCTTAGTCGCAGTCCTGCATTAGTTTAAAGGTACTACTCTTCTCAGGACTCCAGGCCCACTCGTGTCAGTACCCATTTGCGTACAAGAACTCTGAGTACCCCAGGACTCCCCTGGGCTTGCTGGGCCACACTCAGACCCGTAGGCCCTTCAGTGTGCCCCTTTTTAGGCCGAGTGAAAGATAACAAACTGCACTCTTTCTTGGGAAAGCTAGATTTCCTCAGCTCACCATCAGCCTCAGGAACACGGTTCTAGCAAGGCCAGCAAACCATGGAAGTCTGCCTCCTCACCCGATTCTGAGCTGTACTGAGTAAACCTCTCTGCTTTGAAGTCCTTCGAGGACCTCAGACCTGAAGTCACCGTATCTCAAGGAGAAAGACGGCTTGCATTCCAACTTCCACTACGGCACAGTGTTCTGTGTAACACTTCAGGCTTTGGGACATGCACAGGGCTCTTAGAGACCTAGGGCAGTCTATTCTCTAGGCACTTCACTACACGTACAACACCCTGTGCAGAAAAATTGATTCTGGGAAGAGCCAAGTAGGTAGCTAGGTCTCTTTTGACCTCTTAGAAACCACAGCTACTTATGTGGTGTGTCAATCTGGAAACAGGACCTGATGGGGCTAGCCTTGCTGTCCCATCATGAAAGCTCCTTTTATGGGCCTAGAAGCTAGAAGCTAACTGAAAAACACTGTTGGTGTCGGGCTTATACTCACGACAGGCATGGCTGTGAGAGGGAAAAAGAGGTTTCACGAAGAAACACGTATTCCAGTTTCTGATTCAGAGCTCATCCTGTCCTGTTCTCTAGCTAAAGGGAAACTCAAAGTGAGGCCTAGCTTCGAAGGAGGGCCCTGACATGCCATGCAGCGGAGTAGGCGTGCAGCAGCTTCCATGAGGCCTTAGTCGCTCTTCTGCTTTAGTTGAACGCTAGTAAGCTTTTCAGGACTCGTAGACCCCCTCGCGGCAGCACTCGTTTCCGTACAGCGACCCTGAGCACCCCCAGGCTCCCCTGAGCTTGCTGGGCCACACTCAGACCCGTAGGCCATTCAGGGTGGCCCTGCGTAGGTCGAGTGAAGAGTCACACGCTGCACTCTTCCTTGGGCGAGCTAGATATCCCCAGCTCGCCAACGGCTTCATGAACGCGGTCCTAGCAAGTCCAGCATACCATGGAATTCGTCCTCGTTGCCCTACTCTGAGCGGTACTGAGAAAAACTCTCCGCTTACAAGTCCTTCTAGGACCTCATACCTGAAGTCACCGTATCTCAAGGAGAAAGGCAGCTTGCATTGCAACTTCCACTACAGCACAGTTTTGTGTGTAACACTTCAGAATTTTGGGAGAGGCACAGGGCCCTAGGAGTCCTAGGGCAGTCTTTCATCTAAGCAGTTCGCTACACGTAGAGCACCTTATGTAGAAAAGTTGAATCAAGGAAGAGCCAGGGAGGTAGCTAGGTCTCTTTTGACCTGCCAGAAGCCGGAGACACTTACGCTGCGTGTCAACCTGGAGGTGGTGCCTGATGGGACTGGCCTCGTTTTCCCACCTTGAAAGCTCCTCTTATGTGCCTTGAAGCTCCCTTAAAAACACTGTGGTTGTCTGGCTTATACTCACGGCAGGCATGGCTGTGAGAGGGAAAAAGAGGTTAACACGAAGAGACAGGGTATTTCAGTTTCTGATTCAGAGCTAATCCTGTCCTGTTTTATAGCTAAAGGGAAACTCAAAGTGAGCCCTCGCTTCGAAGGAGGGCCCTGATATGCCATGTAGCGGAGTAGGCGTGCAACAGCTTCCATGAGGCCTTAGTCGCTCTCTTGCTTTAGTTGAACGCTAGTAAGGTATTCAGGACTCCTAGACCCCTCGCGGCAGCACTCGTTTCCGTACAAGGACACTGAGTACTCCAAGGCTTCCCTGGGCTTGCTGGGCCACAATCAGATGCGTAGGCCTGTCAGGGTGCCCATGGGTAGGCGGAGTGAAGGGTAACACGCTGCACGCTTCATTCGGGGAGCTAGGTATCCCCAGCTACAGAAAGGTTTCATGAACACGATTCTAGAAAACCCAGCATACCATGGAAGTCGTCCTCGTGACCCTAGTCTGAGCTGTACTGAGAAAAACTCTCTGCTTACAAGTCTTTCTAGGACCTCATACCTGAAGTCACCGTATCTCAAGGTTAAAGGCAGCTTGCATTGCAACTTCCACTTCAGCACAGTTTTCTGTGGAACACTTCAGGCTTTTGGGAGAGGCACAGGACCCTAGGAGACCTAGGGCACTCTTTCGTCTAGGGAGTTCACTACACACAGAGCACCCTGTGTAGAAAATTTGAATCAGGGAAGAGCCAGGGAGGTAGCTAGGTCTCTTTTGACCTGCCAGAAGCCAGAGACACTTATGCTGCGTGTCAACCTGGAGATGGTGCTTGATGGACTGGCCTTGTTTTCCCACCTTGAAAGCTCCTCTTCTGCGCCTTGAAGCTCCCTTAAAAAAAACTGTGGTTGTCAGCCTTATACTCACGGCAGGCATGGCTGTGAGAGGGAAAAAAAGGTTTCACGAAGAAACAGGGTATCCCAGTTTCTCGGTCAGAGCTCATCCTGTTCTGTTCTATAGCTAAAGGGAATCTCAAAGGGAGGCCTAGCTTCGAAGGAGGGCCCATGATATGCCATGCAGCAGGGTAGGAGTGCGCAGCTTCCATGAGGCCTTAGTCGCACTTCTGCATTAGTTTCACGGTACTAATCTTCTCAAACTCCTGCTCCCTTGCGTCTGCACCCGTTTCCGTACAGAGACACTGAGTACCCCCCCAGGCTCCCCTGAGGTGAAGATCAACATTCAGACACGTAGGCCCTTCGGAGTGCCCGTGTCTGTGCCGAGTGAAGGGCAGCATGATGCACGCTCCCTCGGGGGAGCTCGATTTCCTCAGCTCACCAACAGCCTCAGGAACACGGTTGTAATAGGGGCAACATGCCATGCCAGTCTGCCTGCTTACAGTAGTCCGAGCTGTACTGAGGAAAACTCTTTGCTTACAGTTCCTTCTACCAGCTCCTAGCTGAAGTCAACCAACCTCTAGGAGAAAGTCGGCTTGTGGTCCAAGTGCAACTAGAGCACAACTTTCTGGTGTAATGCCGCAGGCTTTTGGAAGATGCACAGAAGCCCAGGACACCTAGGGAATTCTTTCATTTAGGCAGTTCACTACACGCAGAACACCCTGCAGAGAAAAGTTGATTCTCCAAGGACCCAGTGAGGAGCTAGGTCTCTTTTGACCTGTTAGAAACCACAGATGCTTCTTCTGCGTGTCAGCCTGGAAATGGCGGCCTTAGGAGACAAGCCTTGTTTTCCCGTCTTGAAAGCTCCATTCATGCGGCCTTGAAGCTACCTGAAGAACACTGTGGTTGTCGGACTTGTCCTCACTCCAGGCATGGCTCTGGAAGAAAATGAGTTTTCTCCAAAGAAAGAGGGTGCTTCCAGGCCCTGGTGGGGAGCATATCCTGCCCTGCACTAGAGCTAAGGGGAATCTCAACGTGCGCCCTACCCTCGACCTAAGGCTCTGATTTGCCCTCCAGAAGGGTAGTTGTGCAGCATTTTCCTTGAGGCCTTAGTCGCAGTCCTGCATTAGTTTAAAGGTACTACTCTTCTCAGGACTCCAGGCCCACTCGTGTCAGTACCCATTTGCGTACAAGAACTCTGAGTACCCCAGGACTCCCCTGGGCTTGCTGGGCCACACTCAGACCCGTAGGCCCTTCAGTGTGCCCCTTTTTAGGCCGAGTGAAAGATAACAAACTGCACTCTTTCTTGGGAAAGCTAGATTTCCTCAGCTCACCATCAGCCTCAGGAACACGGTTCTAGCAAGGCCAGCAAACCATGGAAGTCTGCCTCCTCACCCGATTCTGAGCTGTACTGAGTAAACCTCTCTGCTTTGAAGTCCTTCGAGGACCTCAGACCTGAAGTCACCGTATCTCAAGGAGAAAGACGGCTTGCATTCCAACTTCCACTACGGCACAGTGTTCTGTGTAACACTTCAGGCTTTGGGACATGCACAGGGCTCTTAGAGACCTAGGGCAGTCTATTCTCTAGGCACTTCACTACACGTACAACACCCTGTGCAGAAAATTGATTCTGGGAAGAGCCAAGTAGGTAGCTAGGTCTCTTTTGACCTCTTAGAAACCACAGCTACTTATGTGGTGTGTCAATCTGGAAACAGGACCTGATGGGGCTAGCCTTGCTGTCCCATCATGAAAGCTCCTTTTATGGGCCTAGAAGCTAGAAGCTAACTGAAAAACACTGTTGGTGTCGGGCTTATACTCACGACAGGCATGGCTGTGAGAGGGAAAAAGAGGTTTCACGAAGAAACACGTATTCCAGTTTCTGATTCAGAGCTCATCCTGTCCTGTTCTCTAGCTAAAGGGAAACTCAAAGTGAGGCCTAGCTTCGAAGGAGGGCCCTGACATGCCATGCAGCGGAGTAGGCGTGCAGCAGCTTCCATGAGGCCTTAGTCGCTCTTCTGCTTTAGTTGAACGCTAGTAAGCTTTTCAGGACTCGTAGACCCCCTCGCGGCAGCACTCGTTTCCGTACAGCGACCCTGAGCACCCCAGGCTCCCCTGAGCTTGCTGGGCCACACTCAGACCCGTAGGCCATTCAGGGTGGCCCTGCGTAGGTCGAGTGAAGAGTCACACGCTGCACTCTTCCTTGGGCGAGCTAGATATCCCCAGCTCGCCAACGGCTTCATGAACGCGGTCCTAGCAAGTCCAGCATACCATGGAATTCGTCCTCGTTGCCCTACTCTGAGCGGTACTGAGAAAAACTCTCCGCTTACAAGTCCTTCTAGGACCTCATACCTGAAGTCACCGTATCTCAAGGAGAAAGGCAGCTTGCATTGCAACTTCCACTACAGCACAGTTTTGTGTGTAACACTTCAGAATTTTGGGAGAGGCACAGGGCCCTAGGAGTCCTAGGGCAGTCTTTCATCTAAGCAGTTCGCTACACGTAGAGCACCTTATGTAGAAAAGTTGAATCAAGGAAGAGCCAGGGAGGTAGCTAGGTCTCTTTTGACCTGCCAGAAGCCGGAGACACTTACGCTGCGTGTCAACCTGGAGGTGGTGCCTGATGGGACTGGCCTCGTTTTCCCACCTTGAAAGCTCCTCTTATGTGCCTTGAAGCTCCTTAAAAACACTGTGGTTGTCTGGCTTATACTCACGGCAGGCATGGCTGTGAGAGGGAAAAAGAGGTTAACACGAAGAGACAGGGTATTTCAGTTTCTGATTCAGAGCTAATCCTGTCCTGTTTTATAGCTAAAGGGAAACTCAAAGTGAGCCCCTCGCTTCGAAGGAGGGCCCTGATATGCCATGTAGCGGAGTAGGCGTGCAACAGCTTCCATGAGGCCTTAGTCGCTCTCTTGCTTTAGTTGAACGCTAGTAAGGTATTCAGGACTCCTAGACCCCTCGCGGCAGCACTCGTTTCCGTACAAGGACACTGAGTACTCCAAGGCTTCCCTGGGCTTGCTGGGCCACAATCAGATGCGTAGGCCTGTCAGGGTGCCCATGGGTAGGCGGAGTGAAGGGTAACACGCTGCACGCTTCATTCGGGGAGCTAGGTATCCCCAGCTACAGAAAGGTTTCATGAACACGATTCTAGAAAACCCAGCATACCATGGAAGTCGTCCTCGTGACCCTAGTCTGAGCTGTACTGAGAAAAACTCTCTGCTTACAAGTCTTTCTAGGACCTCATACCTGAAGTCACCGTATCTCAAGGTTAAAGGCAGCTTGCATTGCAACTTCCACTTCAGCACAGTTTTCTGTGGAACACTTCAGGCTTTTGGGAGAGGCACAGGACCCTAGGAGACCTAGGGCACTCTTTCGTCTAGGGAGTTCACTACACACAGAGCACCCTGTGTAGAAAATTTGAATCAGGGAAGAGCCAGGGAGGTAGCTAGGTCTCTTTTGACCTGCCAGAAGCCAGAGACACTTATGCTGCGTGTCAACCTGGAGATGGTGCTTGATGGGACTGGCCTTGTTTTCCCACCTTGAAAGCTCCTCTTCTGCGCCTTGAAGCTCCCTTAAAAAAAACTGTGGTTGTCAGCCTTATACTCACGGCAGGCATGGCTGTGAGAGGGAAAAAAAGGTTTCACGAAGAAACAGGGTATCCCAGTTTCTCGGTCAGAGCTCATCCTGTTCTGTTCTATAGCTAAAGGGAATCTCAAAGGGAGGCCTAGCTTCGAAGGAGGGCCCTGATATGCCATGCAGCAGGGTAGGAGTGCGCAGCTTCCATGAGGCCTTAGTCGCACTTCTGCATTAGTTTCACGGTACTAATCTTCTCAAACTCCTGCTCCCTTGCGTCTGCACCCGTTTCCGTACAGAGACACTGAGTACCCCCCCAGGCTCCCCTGAGGTGAAGATCAACATTCAGACACGTAGGCCCTTCGGAGTGCCCGTGTCTGTGCCGAGTGAAGGGCAGCATGATGCACGCTCCCTCGGGGGAGCTCGATTTCCTCAGCTCACCAACAGCCTCAGGAACACGGTTGTAATAGGGGCAACATGCCATGCCAGTCTGCCTGCTTACAGTAGTCCGAGCTGTACTGAGGAAAACTCTTTGCTTACAGTTCCTTCTACCAGCTCCTAGCTGAAGTCAACCAACCTCTAGGAGAAAGTCGGCTTGTGGTCCAAGTGCAACTAGAGCACAACTTTCTGGTGTAATGCCGCAGGCTTTTGGAAGATGCACAGAAGCCCAGGACACCTAGGGAATTCTTTCATTTAGGCAGTTCACTACACGCAGAACACCCTGCAGAGAAAAGTTGATTCTCCAAGGACCCAGTGAGGAGCTAGGTCTCTTTTGACCTGTTAGAAACCACAGATGCTTCTTCTGCGTGTCAGCCTGGAAATGGCGGCCTTAGGAGACAAGCCTTGTTTTCCCGTCTTGAAAGCTCCATTCATGCGGCCTTGAAGCTACCTGAAGAACACTGTGGTTGTCGGACTTGTCCTCACTCCAGGCATGGCTCTGGAAGAAAATGAGTTTTCTCCAAAGAAAGAGGGTGCTTCCAGGCCCTGGTGGGGAGCATATCCTGCCCTGCACTAGAGCTAAGGGGAATCTCAACGTGCGCCCTACCCTCGACCTAAGGCTCTGATTTGCCCTCCAGAAGGGTAGTTGTGCAGCATTTTCCTTGAGGCCTTAGTCGCAGTCCTGCATTAGTTTAAAGGTACTACTCTTCTCAGGACTCCAGGCCCACTCGTGTCAGTACCCATTTGCGTACAAGAACTCTGAGTACCCAGGACTCCCCTGGGCTTGCTGGGCCACACTCAGACCCGTAGGCCCTTCAGTGTGCCCCTTTTTAGGCCGAGTGAAAGATAACAAACTGCACTCTTTCTTGGGAAAGCTAGATTTCCTCAGCTCACCATCAGCCTCAGGAACACGGTTCTAGCAAGGCCAGCAAACCATGGAAGTCTGCCTCCTCACCCGATTCTGAGCTGTACTGAGTAAACCTCTCTGCTTTGAAGTCCTTCGAGGACCTCAGACCTGAAGTCACCGTATCTCAAGGAGAAAGACGGCTTGCATTCCAACTTCCACTACGGCACAGTGTTCTGTGTAACACTTCAGGCTTTGGGACATGCACAGGGCTCTTAGAGACCTAGGGCAGTCTATTCTCTAGGCACTTCACTACACGTACAACACCCTGTGCAGAAAAATTGATTCTGGGAAGAGCCAAGTAGGTAGCTAGGTCTCTTTTGACCTCTTAGAAACCACAGCTACTTATGTGGTGTGTCAATCTGGAAACAGGACCTGATGGGGCTAGCCTTGCTGTCCCATCATGAAAGCTCCTTTTATGGGCCTAGAAGCTAGAAGCTAACTGAAAAACACTGTTGGTGTCGGGCTTATACTCACGACAGGCA
>NC_082644.1:33163268-33265951 GCF_028023285.1 Balaenoptera ricei | reverse complement strand
GATATCCCCAGCTCGCCAATGGCTTCATGAACACGGTCCTAGCAAGTCCAGCATACCATGAAATTCGTCCTCGTTGCCCTACTCTGAGCGGTACTGAGAAAAACTCTCTGCTTACAAGTCCTTCTAGGACCTCATAGCTTAAGTCACCGTATCTCAAGGAGAAAGGCAGCTTGCATTGCAACTTCCACTACAGCACAGTTTTCTGTGGAACACTTCAGGCTTTTGGGAGAGGCACCGGACCCTCAGAGACCTAGGGCCCTCTTTCGTCTAGGCAGTTCACTACACGCAGAACACCCTGTGTAGAAAAGTTGAATCAGGGAAGAGCCAGGGAGCTAGCTAGGTCTCTTTTGACCTGCCAGTACCCTGAGACACTTACTCTGAGTGTCATCCTGGAGATGGTGCCTGATGGGACTGGCCTTGTTTTCCCACCTTGAAAGCTCCTCTTATGCGCCTTGAAGATCCCTTAAAAACACTGTGGTTGTCAGCCTTATACTCACGGCAGGCATGGCTGTGAGAGGGAAAAAAAGGTTTCACGAAGAAACAGGGTATCCCAGTTTCTCGGTCAGAGCTCATCCTGTCCTGTTCTATAGCTAAAGGGAATCTCAACGTGAGGCCTAACTTCGAAGGAGGGCCCTGATATGCCATGCAGCAGGGTAGGAGTGCGCAGCTTCCATGAGGCCTTAGTCGCACTTCTGCATTAGTTTCACGGTACTAATCTTCTCAGGACTCCTGCTCCCTTGCGTCTGCACCCGTTTCCGTACAAAGACACTGAGTAACCCCCAGGCTCCCCTGAGTTGAAGATCAACATTCAGACACGTAGGCCCTTCGGAGTGCCCGTGTCTGTGCCGAGTGAAGGGCAGCATGATGCACGCTCCCTCGGGGGAGCTCGATTTCCTCAGCTCACCAACAGCCTCAGGAACACGGTTGTAGTAGGTGCAGCATGCCATGCCAGTCTGCCTGCTTACAGTAGTCCGAGCTGTACTGAGGAAAACTCTTTGCTTACAGTTCCTTCTACCAGCTCCTAGCTGAAGTCAACCAACCTCTAGGAGAGAGTCGGCTTGTGGTCCAAGTGCAACTAGAGCACACTTTCTGGTGTAACGCCGCAGGCTTTTGGAAGATGCCCAGGAGCCCAGGACACCTAGGGAATTCTTTCATTTAGGCAGTTCGCTACACGCAGAACACCCTGCAGAGAAAAGTTGATTCTCCAAGGACCCAGTGAGGAGCTAGGTCTCTCTTGACCTGCTAGAAACCACAGATGCTTCTTCTGCGTGTCAGCCTGGAAATGGCGGCCTTAGGAGACAAGCCTTGTTTTCCCGTCTTGAAAGCTCCATTCATGCGGCCTTGAAGCTACCTGAAAAACACTGTGGTTGTCGGACTTGTCCTCACTCCAGGCATGGCTCTGGAAGAAAATGAGTTTTCTCCAAAGAAAGAGGGTGCTTCCAGGCCCTGGTGGGGAGCATATCCTGCCCTGCACTAGAGCTAAGGGGAATCTCAACGTGCGCCCTACCCTCGACCTAAGGCTCTGATTTGCCCTCCAGAAGGGTAGTTGTGCAGCATTTTCCTTGAGGCCTTAGTCGCAGTCCTGCATTAGTTTAAAGGTACTACTCTTCTCAGGACTCCAGGCCCACTCGTGTCAGTACCCATTTGCGTACAAGAACTCTGAGTACCCCAGGACTCCCCTGGGCTTGCTGGGCCACACTCAGACCCGTAGGCCCTTCAGTGTGCCCCTTTTTAGGCCGAGTGAAAGATAACAAACTGCACTCTTTCTTGGGAAAGCTAGATTTCCTCAGCTCACCATCAGCCTCAGGAACACGGTTCTAGCAAGGCCAGCAAACCATGGAAGTCTGCCTCCTCACCCGATTCTGAGCTGTACTGAGTAAACCTCTCTGCTTTGAAGTCCTTCGAGGACCTCAGACCTGAAGTCACCGTATCTCAAGGAGAAAGACGGCTTGCATTCCAACTTCCACTACGGCACAGTGTTCTGTGTAACACTTCAGGCTTTGGGACATGCACAGGGCTCTTAGAGACCTAGGGCAGTCTATTCTCTAGGCACTTCACTACACGTACAACACCCTGTGCAGAAAAATTGATTCTGGGAAGAGCCAAGTAGGTAGCTAGGTCTCTTTTGACCTCTTAGAAACCACAGCTACTTATGTGGTGTGTCAATCTGGAAACAGGACCTGATGGGGCTAGCCTTGCTGTCCCATCATGAAAGCTCCTTTTATGGGCCTAGAAGCTAGAAGCTAACTGAAAAACACTGTTGGTGTCGGGCTTATACTCACGACAGGCATGGCTGTGAGAGGGAAAAAGAGGTTTCACGAAGAAACACGTATTCCAGTTTCTGATTCAGAGCTCATCCTGTCCTGTTCTCTAGCTAAAGGGAAACTCAAAGTGAGGCCTAGCTTCGAAGGAGGGCCCTGACATGCCATGCAGCGGAGTAGGCGTGCAGCAGCTTCCATGAGGCCTTAGTCGCTCTTCTGCTTTAGTTGAACGCTAGTAAGCTTTTCAGGACTCGTAGACCCCCTCGCGGCAGCACTCGTTTCCGTACAAGGACCCTGAGCACCCCCAGGCTCCCCTGAGCTTGCTGGGCCACACTCAGACCCGTAGGCCATTCAGGGTGGCCCTGCGTAGGTCGAGTGAAGAGTCACACGCTGCACTCTTCCTTGGGCGAGCTAGATATCCCCAGCTCGCCAACGGCTTCATGAACGCGGTCCTAGCAAGTCCAGCATACCATGGAATTCGTCCTCGTTGCCCTACTCTGAGCGGTACTGAGAAAAACTCTCTGCTTACAAGTCCTTCTAGGACCTCATACCTGAAGTCACCGTATCTCCAGGAGAAAGGCAGCTTGCATTGCAACTTCCACTACAGCACAGTTTTGTGTGGAACACTTCAGGCTTTTGGGAGAGGCACAGGACCCTAGGAGTCCTAGGGCAGTCTTTCATCTAAGCAGTTCGCTACCCGCAGAGCACCTTATGTAGAAAAGTTGAATAAGGGAAGAGCCAGGGAGGTAGCTAGGTCTCTTTTGACCTGCCAGAAGCCGGAGACACTTACGCTGCGTGTCAACCTGGAGATGGTGCCTGATGGGACTGGCCTTGCTTTCCCACCTTGAAAGCTCCTCTTATGCGCCTTGAAGCTCCCATAAAAACACTGTGGTTGTCAGCATTATATTCATTGCAGGCATGGCTGTGTGAGGGAAAAAGAGGATACACGAAGAGACAGGGTATTTCAGTTTCTGATTCAGAGCTAATCCTGTCCTGTTTTATAGCTAAAGGGAAACTCAAAGTGAGCCCTCGCTTCGAAGGAGGGCCCTGATATGCCATGTAGCGGAGTCGGCGTGCAAAGGCTTCCATGAGGCCTTAGTCGCTCTCTTGCTTTAGTTGAACGCTAGTAAGGTATTCAGGACTCCTAGACCCCTCGCGGCAGCACTCGTTTCCGTACAAGGACACTGAGTACTCCAAGGCTTCCCTGGGCTTGCTGGGCCACAGTCAGACCCGTAGGCCTGTCAGGGTGCCCATGGGTAGGCGGAGTAAAGGGTAACACACTGCACGCTTCATTCGGGGAGCTAGGTATCCCCAGCTACAGAAAGGTTTCATGAACACAGTTCTAGAAAATCCAGCATAACATGGAAATCGTCCTCGTGACCCTAGTCTCAGCTGTACTGAGAAAAACTCTCTGCTTACAAGTCCTTCTAGGACCTCATAACAAGTCACCGAATCTCAAGATTAAAGGCAGATTGCATTGCAACTTCCACTACAACACTGTTTTCTGTGGAACAATTCAGGCTTTTGGGAGAGGCACAGGACCCTAGGAGACCTAGGGCACTCTTTCGTCTAGGCATTTCACTACACGCAGAGCACCCTGTGTAGAAAAGTTGAATGAGGGAAGAGCCAGGGAGGTAGCTAGGTCTCTTTGGACCTGCCAGAAGCCAGAGACACTTACGCTGCGTGTCAACCTGGAGATGGTGCCTGATGGGACTGGCCTTGTTTTCCCACCTTGAAAGCTCCTCTTATGCGCCTTGAAGCTCCCTTAAAAACCCTGTTGTTGTCAGGCTTATACTCATTGCAGGCATGACTGTTAGAGGAAAAAGAGGTTACACGAAGAGACAGGGTATCCCAGTTTCTCGGTCAGAGCTCATCCTGTCCTGTTCTATAGCTAAAGGGAATCTCAACGTGAGGCCTAACTTCGAAGGAGGGCCCTGATATGCCATGCAGCAGGGTAGGAGTGCGCAGCTTCCATGAGGCCTTAGTCGCACTTCTGCATTAGTTTCACGGTACTAATCTTCTCAGGACTCCTGCTCCCTTGCGTCTGCACCCGTTTCCGTACAAAGACACTGAGTAACCCCCAGGCTCCCCTGAGTTGAAGATCAACATTCAGACACGTAGGCCCTTCGGAGTGCCCGTGTCTGTGCCGAGTGAAGGGCAGCATGATGCACGCTCCCTCGGGGGAGCTCGATTTCCTCAGCTCACCAACAGCCTCAGGAACACAGTTGTAGTAGGTGCAGCATGCCATGCCAGTCTGCCTGCTTACAGTAGTCCGAGCTGTACTGAGGAAAACTCTTTGCTTACAGTTCCTTCTACCAGCTCCTAGCTGAAGTCAACCAACCTCTAGGAGAGAGTCGGCTTGTGGTCCAAGTGCAACTAGAGCACACTTTCTGGTGTAACGCCGCAGGCTTTTGGAAGATGCCCAGGAGCCCAGGACACCTAGGGAATTCTTTCATTTAGGCAGTTCGCTACACGCAGAACACCCTGCAGAGAAAAGTTGATTCTCCAAGGACCCAGTGAGGAGCTAGGTCTCTCTTGACCTGCTAGAAACCACAGATGCTTCTTCTGCGTGTCAGCCTGGAAATGGCGGCCTTAGGAGACAAGCCTTGTTTTCCCGTCTTGAAAGCTCCATTCATGCGGCCTTGAAGCTACCTGAAAAACACTGTGGTTGTCGGACTTGTCCTCACTCCAGGCATGGCTCTGGAAGAAAATGAGTTTTCTCCAAAGAAAGAGGGTGCTTCCAGGCCCTGGTGGGGAGCATATCCTGCCCTGCACTAGAGCTAAGGGGAATCTCAACGTGCGCCCTACCCTCGACCTAAGGCTCTGATTTGCCCTCCAGAAGGGTAGTTGTGCAGCATTTTCCTTGAGGCCTTAGTCGCAGTCCTGCATTAGTTTAAAGGTACTACTCTTCTCAGGACTCCAGGCCCACTCGTGTCAGTACCCATTTGCGTACAAGAACTCTGAGTACCCCAGGACTCCCCTGGGCTTGCTGGGCCACACTCAGACCCGTAGGCCCTTCAGTGTGCCCCTTTTTAGGCCGAGTGAAAGATAACAAACTGCACTCTTTCTTGGGAAAGCTAGATTTCCTCAGCTCACCATCAGCCTCAGGAACACGGTTCTAGCAAGGCCAGCAAACCATGGAAGTCTGCCTCATCGGCCGATTCTGAGCTGTACTGAGTAAAACTCTCTGCTTTGAAGTCCTTCGAGGACCTCGTACCTGAAGTCACCGTATCTCAAGGAGAAAGACGGCTTGCATTCCAACTTCCACTACGGCACAGTGTTCTGTGTAACACTTCAGGCTTTGGGACATGCACAGGGCTCTTAGAGACCTAGGGCAGTCTATTGTCTAGGCACTTCACTACACGTACAACACCCTGTGCAGAAATATTGATTCTGGGCAGAGCCAAGTAGGTAGCCAGGTCTCTTTTGACCTCTTAGAAACCACAGCTACTTATGCTGTGTGTCAATCTGGAAACAGGACCTGATGGGGCTAGCCTTGCTGTCCCATCATGAAAGCTCCTTTTATGCGCCTAGAAGCTAACTGAAAAACACTGTTGGTGTCGGGCTTATACTCACGACAGGCATGGCTGTGAGAGGGAAAAAGAGGTTTCACGAAGAAACACGTATTCCAGTTTCTGATTCAGAGCTCATCCTGTCCTGTTCTCTAGCTAAAGGGAAACTCAAAGTGAGGCCTAGCTTCGAAGGAGGGCCCTGATACGCCATGCAGTGGAGTAGGCGTGCAGCAGCTTCCATGAGGCCTTAGTCGCTCTTCTGCTTTAGTTGAACGCTAGTAAGCTTTTCAGGACTCGTAGAGCCCTCGCGGCAGCACTCGTTTCCGTACAAGGACACTGAGTACTCCAAGGCTTCCCTGGGCTTGCTGGGCCACAGTCAGACCCGTAGGCCTGTCAGGGTGCCCATGGGTAGGCGGAGTAAAGGGTAACACACTGCACGCTTCATTCGGGGAGCTAGGTATCCCCAGCTACAGAAAGGTTTCATGAACACAGTTCTAGAAAATCCAGCATACCATGGAAATCGTCCTCGTGACCCTAGTCTCAGCTGTACTGAGAAAAACTCTCTGCTTACAAGTCCTTCTAGGACCTCATAACAAGTCACCGTATCTCAAGATTAAAGGCAGATTGCATTGCAACTTCCACTACAACACTGTTTTCTGTGGAACAATTCAGGCTTTTGGGAGAGGCACAGGACCCTAGGAGACCTAGGGCACTCTTTCGTCTAGGCATTTCACTACACGCAGAGCACCCTGTGTAGAAAAGTTGAATGAGGGAAGAGCCAGGGAGGTAGCTAGGTCTCTTTGGACCTGCCAGAAGCCAGAGACACTTACGCTGCGTGTCAACCTGGAGATGGTGCCTGATGGGACTGGCCTTGTTTTCCCACCTTGAAAGCTCCTCTTCTGCGCCTTGAAGCTCCCTTAAAAACACTGTTGTTGTCAGGCTTATACTCATTGCAGGCATGACTGTTAGAGGAAAAAGAGGTTACACGAAGAGACAGGGTATTTTAGTTTCCGAGTCAGAGCGCATCCTGTCCTGTTTTATAGCTAAAGGGAAACTCAAAGGGAGCTCTCACTTCCAAGGTGGGCCCTGATATGCCAAGTAGCGGGGTAGGCGTGCAACAGTTTCCATGAGGCCTTAGAAGTTCTCCTGCGTTAGATGAACGCTAGTAAGGTTTTCAGGACTCCTAAATGCCTCGCGGCAGCACTCGTTTCCAAACAAAGACACTGAGTACTCCAAGGCTTCCCTGGGCTTGCTGGGCCACAGTCAGACCCGTAGGCCCGTCAGGATGCCCCTGGGTAGGCCGAGTGAAGGGTAACACGCTGCACGCTTTACTCGGGGAGCTAGATATCCCCAACTACCGAAAGGTTTCATGAACACGGTTCTAGAAAGTCAGGCATGCCGTGGAAGTCGTCCTCGTTGCCCTAGTCTGAGCTGTACTGAGAAAAACTCTCTGCTTACAAGTCCTTCTAGGACCTCATAGCTTAAGTCACCGTATCTCAAGGAGAAAGGCAGCTTGCATTGCAACTTCCACTACAGCACAGTTTTCTGTGGAACACTTCAGGCTTTTGGGAGAGGCACCGGACCCTCAGAGACCTAGGGCCCTCTTTCGTCTAGGCAGTTCACTACACGCAGAACACCCTGTGTAGAAAAGTTGAATCAGGGAAGAGCCAGGGAGCTAGCTAGGTCTCTTTTGACCTGCCAGTACCCTGAGACACTTACTCTGAGTGTCATCCTGGAGATGGTGCCTGATGGGACTGGCCTTGTTTTCCCACCTTGAAAGCTACTCTTATGCGCCTTGAAGATCCCTTAAAAACACTGTGGTTGTCAGCCTTATACTCACGGCAGGCATGGCTGTGAGAGGGAAAAAAAGGTTTCACGAAGAAACAGGGTATCCCAGTTTCTCGGTCAGAGCTCATCCTGTCCTGTTCTATAGCTAAAGGGAATCTCAACGTGAGGCCTAACTTCGAAGGAGGGCCCTGATATGCCATGCAGCAGGGTAGGAGTGCGCAGCTTCCATGAGGCCTTAGTCGCACTTCTGCATTAGTTTCACGGTACTAATCTTCTCAGGACTCCTGCTCCCTTGCGTCTGCACCCGTTTCCGTACAAAGACACTGAGTAACCCCCAGGCTCCCCTGAGTTGAAGATCAACATTCAGACACGTAGGCCCTTCGGAGTGCCCGTGTCTGTGCCGAGTGAAGGGCAGCATGATGCACGCTCCCTCGGGGGAGCTCGATTTCCTCAGCTCACCAACAGCCTCAGGAACACGGTTGTAGTAGGTGCAGCATGCCATGCCAGTCTGCCTGCTTACAGTAGTCCGAGCTGTACTGAGGAAAACTCTTTGCTTACAGTTCCTTCTACCAGCTCCTAGCTGAAGTCAACCAACCTCTAGGAGAGAGTCGGCTTGTGGTCCAAGTGCAACTAGAGCACACTTTCTGGTGTAACGCCGCAGGCTTTTGGAAGATGCCCAGGAGCCCAGGACACCTAGGGAATTCTTTCATTTAGGCAGTTCGCTACACGCAGAACACCCTGCAGAGAAAAGTTGATTCTCCAAGGACCCAGTGAGGAGCTAGGTCTCTTTTGACCTGCTAGAAACCACAGATGCTTCTTCTGCGTGTCAGCCTGGAAATGGCGGCCTTAGGAGACAAGCCTTGTTTTCCCGTCTTGAAAGCTCCATTCATGCGGCCTTGAAGCTACCTGAAAAACACTGTGGTTGTCGGACTTGTCCTCACTCCAGGCATGGCTCTGGAAGAAAATGAGTTTTCTCCAAAGAAAGAGGGTGCTTCCAGGCCCTGGTGGGGAGCATATCCTGCCCTGCACTAGAGCTAAGGGGAATCTCAACGTGCGCCCTACCCTCGACCTAAGGCTCTGATTTGCCCTCCAGAAGGGTAGTTGTGCAGCATTTTCCTTGAGGCCTTAGTCGCAGTCCTGCATTAGTTTAAAGGTACTACTCTTCTCAGGACTCCAGGCCCACTCGTGTCAGTACCCATTTGCGTACAAGAACTCTGAGTACCCCAGGACTCCCCTGGGCTTGCTGGGCCACACTCAGACCCGTAGGCCCTTCAGTGTGCCCCTTTTTAGGCCGAGTGAAAGATAACAAACTGCACTCTTTCTTGGGAAAGCTAGATTTCCTCAGCTCACCATCAGCCTCAGGAACACGGTTCTAGCAAGGCCAGCAAACCATGGAAGTCTGCCTCCTCACCCGATTCTGAGCTGTACTGAGTAAACCTCTCTGCTTTGAAGTCCTTCGAGGACCTCAGACCTGAAGTCACCGTATCTCAAGGAGAAAGACGGCTTGCATTCCAACTTCCACTACGGCACAGTGTTCTGTGTAACACTTCAGGCTTTGGGACATGCACAGGGCTCTTAGAGACCTAGGGCAGTCTATTCTCTAGGCACTTCACTACACGTACAACACCCTGTGCAGAAAAATTGATTCTGGGAAGAGCCAAGTAGGTAGCTAGGTCTCTTTTGACCTCTTAGAAACCACAGCTACTTATGTGGTGTGTCAATCTGGAAACAGGACCTGATGGGGCTAGCCTTGCTGTCCCATCATGAAAGCTCCTTTTATGGGCCTAGAAGCTAGAAGCTAACTGAAAAACACTGTTGGTGTCGGGCTTATACTCACGACAGGCATGGCTGTGAGAGGGAAAAAGAGGTTTCACGAAGAAACACGTATTCCAGTTTCTGATTCAGAGCTCATCCTGTCCTGTTCTCTAGCTAAAGGGAAACTCAAAGTGAGGCCTAGCTTCGAAGGAGGGCCCTGACATGCCATGCAGCGGAGTAGGCGTGCAGCAGCTTCCATGAGGCCTTAGTCGCTCTTCTGCTTTAGTTGAACGCTAGTAAGCTTTTCAGGACTCGTAGACCCCCTCGCGGCAGCACTCGTTTCCGTACAAGGACCCTGAGCACCCCCAGGCTCCCCTGAGCTTGCTGGGCCACACTCAGACCCGTAGGCCATTCAGGGTGGCCCTGCGTAGGTCGAGTGAAGAGTCACACGCTGCACTCTTCCTTGGGCGAGCTAGATATCCCCAGCTCGCCAACGGCTTCATGAACGCGGTCCTAGCAAGTCCAGCATACCATGGAATTCGTCCTCGTTGCCCTACTCTGAGCGGTACTGAGAAAAACTCTCCGCTTACAAGTCCTTCTAGGACCTCATACCTGAAGTCACCGTATCTCAAGGAGAAAGGCAGCTTGCATTGCAACTTCCACTACAGCACAGTTTTGTGTGTAACACTTCAGAATTTTGGGAGAGGCACAGGGCCCTAGGAGTCCTAGGGCAGTCTTTCATCTAAGCAGTTCGCTACACGTAGAGCACCTTATGTAGAAAAGTTGAATCAAGGAAGAGCCAGGGAGGTAGCTAGGTCTCTTTTGACCTGCCAGAAGCCGGAGACACTTATGCTGCGTGTCAACCTGGAGGTGGTGCCTGATGGGACTGGCCTCGTTTTCCCACCTTGAAAGCTCCTCTTATGTGCCTTGAAGCTCCCTTAAAAACACTGTGGTTGTCTGGCTTATACTCACGGCAGGCATGGCTGTGAGAGGGAAAAAGAGGTTAACACGAAGAGACAGGGTATTTCAGTTTCTGATTCAGAGCTAATCCTGTCCTGTTTTATAGCTAAAGGGAAACTCAAAGTGAGCCCTCGCTTCGAAGGAGGGCCCTGATATGCCATGTAGCGGAGTCGGCGTGCAAAGGCTTCCATGAGGCCTTAGTCGCTCTCTTGCTTTAGTTGAACGCTAGTAAGGTATTCAGGACTCCTAGACCCCTCGCGGCAGCACTCGTTTCCGTACAAGGACACTGAGTACTCCAAGGCTTCCCTGGGCTTGCTGGGCCACAGTCAGACCCGTAGGCCTGTCAGGGTGCCCATGGGTAGGCGGAGTAAAGGGTAACACACTGCACGCTTCATTCGGGGAGCTAGGTATCCCCAGCTACAGAAAGGTTTCATGAACACAGTTCTAGAAAATCCAGCATACCATGGAAATCGTCCTCGTGACCCTAGTCTCAGCTGTACTGAGAAAAACTCTCTGCTTACAAGTCCTTCTAGGACCTCATAACAAGTCACCGTATCTCAAGATTAAAGGCAGATTGCATTGCAACTTCCACTACAACACTGTTTTCTGTGGAACAATTCAGGCTTTTGGGAGAGGCACAGGACCCTAGGAGACCTAGGGCACTCTTTCGTCTAGGCATTTCACTACACGCAGAGCACCCTGTGTAGAAAAGTTGAATGAGGGAAGAGCCAGGGAGGTAGCTAGGTCTCTTTGGACCTGCCAGAAGCCAGAGACACGCTGCGTGTCAACCTGGAGATGGTGCCTGATGGGACTGGCCTTGTTTTCCCACCTTGAAAGCTCCTCTTCTGCGCCTTGAAGCTCCCTTAAAAACCCTGTTGTTGTCAGGCTTATACTCATTGCAGGCATGACTGTTAGAGGAAAAAGAGGTTACACGAAGAGACAGGGTATTTTAGTTTCCGAGTCAGAGCGCATCCTGTCCTGTTTTATAGCTAAAGGGAAACTCAAAGGGAGCTCTCACTTCCAAGGTGGGCCCTGATATGCCAAGTAGCGGGGTAGGCGTGCAACAGTTTCCATGAGGCCTTAGAAGTTCTCCTGCGTTAGATGAACGCTAGTAAGGTTTTCAGGACTCCTAAATGCCTCGCGGCAGCACTCGTTTCCAAACAAAGACACTGAGTACTCCAAGGCTTCCCTGGGCTTGCTGGGCCACAGTCAGACCCGTAGGCCCGTCAGGATGCCCCTGGGTAGGCCGAGTGAAGGGTAACACGCTGCACGCTTTACTCGGGGAGCTAGATATCCCCAACTACCGAAAGGTTTCATGAACACGGTTCTAGAAAGTCAGGCATGCCGTGGAAGTCGTCCTCGTTGCCCTAGTCTGAGCTGTACTGAGAAAAACTCTCTGCTTACAAGTCCTTCTAGGACCTCATAGCTTAAGTCACCGTATCTCAAGGAGAAAGGCAGCTTGCATTGCAACTTCCACTACAGCACAGTTTTCTGTGGAACACTTCAGGCTTTTGGGAGAGGCACCGGACCCTCAGAGACCTAGGGCCCTCTTTCGTCTAGGCAGTTCACTACACGCAGAACACCCTGTGTAGAAAAGTTGAATCAGGGAAGAGCCAGGGAGCTAGCTAGGTCTCTTTTGACCTGCCAGTACCCTGAGACACTTACTCTGAGTGTCATCCTGGAGATGGTGCCTGATGGGACTGGCCTTGTTTTCCCACCTTGAAAGCTACTCTTATGCGCCTTGAAGATCCCTTAAAAACACTGTGGTTGTCAGCCTTATACTCACGGCAGGCATGGCTGTGAGAGGGAAAAAAAGGTTTCACGAAGAAACAGGGTATCCCAGTTTCTCGGTCAGAGCTCATCCTGTCCTGTTCTATAGCTAAAGGGAATCTCAACGTGAGGCCTAACTTCGAAGGAGGGCCCTGATATGCCATGCAGCAGGGTAGGAGTGCGCAGCTTCCATGAGGCCTTAGTCGCACTTCTGCATTAGTTTCACGGTACTAATCTTCTCAGGACTCCTGCTCCCTTGCGTCTGCACCCGTTTCCGTACAAAGACACTGAGTAACCCCCAGGCTCCCCTGAGTTGAAGATCAACATTCAGACACGTAGGCCCTTCGGAGTGCCCGTGTCTGTGCCGAGTGAAGGGCAGCATGATGCACGCTCCCTCGGGGGAGCTCGATTTCCTCAGCTCACCAACAGCCTCAGGAACACGGTTGTAGTAGGTGCAGCATGCCATGCCAGTCTGCCTGCTTACAGTAGTCCGAGCTGTACTGAGGAAAACTCTTTGCTTACAGTTCCTTCTACCAGCTCCTAGCTGAAGTCAACCAACCTCTAGGAGAGAGTCGGCTTGTGGTCCAAGTGCAACTAGAGCACACTTTCTGGTGTAACGCCGCAGGCTTTTGGAAGATGCCCAGGAGCCCAGGACACCTAGGGAATTCTTTCATTTAGGCAGTTCGCTACACGCAGAACACCCTGCAGAGAAAAGTTGATTCTCCAAGGACCCAGTGAGGAGCTAGGTCTCTTTTGACCTGCTAGAAACCACAGATGCTTCTTCTGCGTGTCAGCCTGGAAATGGCGGCCTTAGGAGACAAGCCTTGTTTTCCCGTCTTGAAAGCTCCATTCATGCGGCCTTGAAGCTACCTGAAAAACACTGTGGTTGTCGGACTTGTCCTCACTCCAGGCATGGCTCTGGAAGAAAATGAGTTTTCTCCAAAGAAAGAGGGTGCTTCCAGGCCCTGGTGGGGAGCATATCCTGCCCTGCACTAGAGCTAAGGGGAATCTCAACGTGCGCCCTACCCTCGACCTAAGGCTCTGATTTGCCCTCCAGAAGGGTAGTTGTGCAGCATTTTCCTTGAGGCCTTAGTCGCAGTCCTGCATTAGTTTAAAGGTACTACTCTTCTCAGGACTCCAGGCCCACTCGTGTCAGTACCCATTTGCGTACAAGAACTCTGAGTACCCCAGGACTCCCCTGGGCTTGCTGGGCCACACTCAGACCCGTAGGCCCTTCAGTGTGCCCCTTTTTAGGCCGAGTGAAAGATAACAAACTGCACTCTTTCTTGGGAAAGCTAGATTTCCTCAGCTCACCATCAGCCTCAGGAACACGGTTCTAGCAAGGCCAGCAAACCATGGAAGTCTGCCTCATCGGCCGATTCTGAGCTGTACTGAGTAAAACTCTCTGCTTTGAAGTCCTTCGAGGACCTCGTACCTGAAGTCACCGTATCTCAAGGAGAAAGACGGCTTGCATTCCAACTTCCACTACGGCACAGTGTTCTGTGTAACACTTCAGGCTTTGGGACATGCACAGGGCTCTTAGAGACCTAGGGCAGTCTATTGTCTAGGCACTTCACTACACGTACAACACCCTGTGCAGAAATATTGATTCTGGGCAGAGCCAAGTAGGTAGCCAGGTCTCTTTTGACCTCTTAGAAACCACAGCTACTTATGCTGTGTGTCAATCTGGAAACAGGACCTGATGGGGCTAGCCTTGCTGTCCCATCATGAAAGCTCCTTTTATGCGCCTAGAAGCTAACTGAAAAACACTGTTGGTGTCGGGCTTATACTCACGACAGGCATGGCTGTGAGAGGGAAAAAGAGGTTTCACGAAGAAACACGTATTCCAGTTTCTGATTCAGAGCTCATCCTGTCCTGTTCTCTAGCTAAAGGGAAACTCAAAGTGAGGCCTAGCTTCGAAGGAGGGCCCTGATACGCCATGCAGTGGAGTAGGCGTGCAGCAGCTTCCATGAGGCCTTAGTCGCTCTTCTGCTTTAGTTGAACGCTAGTAAGCTTTTCAGGACTCGTAGAGCCCTCGCGGCAGCACTCGTTTCCGTACAAGGACACTGAGTACTCCAAGGCTTCCCTGGGCTTGCTGGGCCACAGTCAGACCCGTAGGCCTGTCAGGGTGCCCATGGGTAGGCGGAGTAAAGGGTAACACACTGCACGCTTCATTCGGGGAGCTAGGTATCCCCAGCTACAGAAAGGTTTCATGAACACAGTTCTAGAAAATCCAGCATACCATGGAAATCGTCCTCGTGACCCTAGTCTCAGCTGTACTGAGAAAAACTCTCTGCTTACAAGTCCTTCTAGGACCTCATAACAAGTCACCGTATCTCAAGATTAAAGGCAGATTGCATTGCAACTTCCACTACAACACTGTTTTCTGTGGAACAATTCAGGCTTTTGGGAGAGGCACAGGACCCTAGGAGACCTAGGGCACTCTTTCGTCTAGGCATTTCACTACACGCAGAGCACCCTGTGTAGAAAAGTTGAATGAGGGAAGAGCCAGGGAGGTAGCTAGGTCTCTTTGGACCTGCCAGAAGCCAGAGACACTTACGCTGCGTGTCAACCTGGAGATGGTGCCTGATGGGACTGGCCTTGTTTTCCCACCTTGAAAGCTCCTCTTCTGCGCCTTGAAGCTCCCTTAAAAACCCTGTTGTTGTCAGGCTTATACTCATTGCAGGCATGACTGTTAGAGGAAAAAGAGGTTACACGAAGAGACAGGGTATTTTAGTTTCCGAGTCAGAGCGCATCCTGTCCTGTTTTATAGCTAAAGGGAAACTCAAAGGGAGCTCTCACTTCCAAGGTGGGCCCTGATATGCCAAGTAGCGGGGTAGGCGTGCAACAGTTTCCATGAGGCCTTAGAAGTTCTCCTGCGTTAGATGAACGCTAGTAAGGTTTTCAGGACTCCTAAATGCCTCGCGGCAGCACTCGTTTCCATACAAAGACACTGAGTACTCCAAGGCTTCCCTGGGCTTGCTGGGCCACAGTCAGACCCGTAGGCCCGTCAGGATGCCCCTGGGTAGGCCGAGTGAAGGGTAACACGCTGCACGCTTTACTCGGGGAGCTAGATATCCCCAACTACCGAAAGGTTTCATGAACACGGTTCTAGAAAGTCAGGCATGCCGTGGAAGTCGTCCTCGTTGCCCTAGTCTGAGCTGTACTGAGAAAAACTCTCTGCTTACAAGTCCTTCTAGGACCTCATAGCTTAAGTCACCGTATCTCAAGGAGAAAGGCAGCTTGCATTGCAACTTCCACTACAGCACAGTTTTCTGTGGAACACTTCAGGCTTTTGGGAGAGGCACCGGACCCTCAGAGACCTAGGGCCCTCTTTCGTCTAGGCAGTTCACTACACGCAGAACACCCTGTGTAGAAAAGTTGAATCAGGGAAGAGCCAGGGAGCTAGCTAGGTCTCTTTTGACCTGCCAGTACCCTGAGACACTTACTCTGAGTGTCATCCTGGAGATGGTGCCTGATGGGACTGGCCTTGTTTTCCCACCTTGAAAGCTCCTCTTATGCGCCTTGAAGATCCCTTAAAAACACTGTGGTTGTCAGCCTTATACTCACGGCAGGCATGGCTGTGAGAGGGAAAAAAAGGTTTCACGAAGAAACAGGGTATCCCAGTTTCTCGGTCAGAGCTCATCCTGTCCTGTTCTATAGCTAAAGGGAATCTCAACGTGAGGCCTAACTTCGAAGGAGGGCCCTGATATGCCATGCAGCAGGGTAGGAGTGCGCAGCTTCCATGAGGCCTTAGTCGCACTTCTGCATTAGTTTCACGGTACTAATCTTCTCAGGACTCCTGCTCCCTTGCGTCTGCACCCGTTTCCGTACAAAGACACTGAGTAACCCCCAGGCTCCCCTGAGTTGAAGATCAACATTCAGACACGTAGGCCCTTCGGAGTGCCCGTGTCTGTGCCGAGTGAAGGGCAGCATGATGCACGCTCCCTCGGGGGAGCTCGATTTCCTCAGCTCACCAACAGCCTCAGGAACACGGTTGTAGTAGGTGCAGCATGCCATGCCAGTCTGCCTGCTTACAGTAGTCCGAGCTGTACTGAGGAAAACTCTTTGCTTACAGTTCCTTCTACCAGCTCCTAGCTGAAGTCAACCAACCTCTAGGAGAGAGTCGGCTTGTGGTCCAAGTGCAACTAGAGCACACTTTCTGGTGTAACGCCGCAGGCTTTTGGAAGATGCCCAGGAGCCCAGGACACCTAGGGAATTCTTTCATTTAGGCAGTTCGCTACACGCAGAACACCCTGCAGAGAAAAGTTGATTCTCCAAGGACCCAGTGAGGAGCTAGGTCTCTTTTGACCTGCTAGAAACCACAGATGCTTCTTCTGCGTGTCAGCCTGGAAATGGCGGCCTTAGGAGACAAGCCTTGTTTTCCCGTCTTGAAAGCTCCATTCATGCGGCCTTGAAGCTACCTGAAAAACACTGTGGTTGTCGGACTTGTCCTCACTCCAGGCATGGCTCTGGAAGAAAATGAGTTTTCTCCAAAGAAAGAGGGTGCTTCCAGGCCCTGGTGGGGAGCATATCCTGCCCTGCACTAGAGCTAAGGGGAATCTCAACGTGCGCCCTACCCTCGACCTAAGGCTCTGATTTGCCCTCCAGAAGGGTAGTTGTGCAGCATTTTCCTTGAGGCCTTAGTCGCAGTCCTGCATTAGTTTAAAGGTACTACTCTTCTCAGGACTCCAGGCCCACTCGTGTCAGTACCCATTTGCGTACAAGAACTCTGAGTACCCCAGGACTCCCCTGGGCTTGCTGGGCCACACTCAGACCCGTAGGCCCTTCAGTGTGCCCCTTTTTAGGCCGAGTGAAAGATAACAAACTGCACTCTTTCTTGGGAAAGCTAGATTTCCTCAGCTCACCATCAGCCTCAGGAACACGGTTCTAGCAAGGCCAGCAAACCATGGAAGTCTGCCTCATCGGCCGATTCTGAGCTGTACTGAGTAAAACTCTCTGCTTTGAAGTCCTTCGAGGACCTCGTACCTGAAGTCACCGTATCTCAAGGAGAAAGACGGCTTGCATTCCAACTTCCACTACGGCACAGTGTTCTGTGTAACACTTCAGGCTTTGGGACATGCACAGGGCTCTTAGAGACCTAGGGCAGTCTATTGTCTAGGCACTTCACTACACGTACAACACCCTGTGCAGAAATATTGATTCTGGGCAGAGCCAAGTAGGTAGCCAGGTCTCTTTTGACCTCTTAGAAACCACAGCTACTTATGCTGTGTGTCAATCTGGAAACAGGACCTGATGGGGCTAGCCTTGCTGTCCCATCATGAAAGCTCCTTTTATGCGCCTAGAAGCTAACTGAAAAACACTGTTGGTGTCGGGCTTATACTCACGACAGGCATGGCTGTGAGAGGGAAAAAGAGGTTTCACGAAGAAACACGTATTCCAGTTTCTGATTCAGAGCTCATCCTGTCCTGTTCTCTAGCTAAAGGGAAACTCAAAGTGAGGCCTAGCTTCGAAGGAGGGCCCTGATACGCCATGCAGTGGAGTAGGCGTGCAGCAGCTTCCATGAGGCCTTAGTCGCTCTTCTGCTTTAGTTGAACGCTAGTAAGCTTTTCAGGACTCGTAGAGCCCTCGCGGCAGCACTCGTTTCCGTACAAGGACACTGAGTACTCCAAGGCTTCCCTGGGCTTGCTGGGCCACAGTCAGACCCGTAGGCCTGTCAGGGTGCCCATGGGTAGGCGGAGTAAAGGGTAACACACTGCACGCTTCATTCGGGGAGCTAGGTATCCCCAGCTACAGAAAGGTTTCATGAACACAGTTCTAGAAAATCCAGCATACCATGGAAATCGTCCTCGTGACCCTAGTCTCAGCTGTACTGAGAAAAACTCTCTGCTTACAAGTCCTTCTAGGACCTCATAACAAGTCACCGTATCTCAAGATTAAAGGCAGATTGCATTGCAACTTCCACTACAACACTGTTTTCTGTGGAACAATTCAGGCTTTTGGGAGAGGCACAGGACCCTAGGAGACCTAGGGCACTCTTTCGTCTAGGCATTTCACTACACGCAGAGCACCCTGTGTAGAAAAGTTGAATGAGGGAAGAGCCAGGGAGGTAGCTAGGTCTCTTTGGACCTGCCAGAAGCCAGAGACACTTACGCTGCGTGTCAACCTGGAGATGGTGCCTGATGGGACTGGCCTTGTTTTCCCACCTTGAAAGCTCCTCTTCTGCGCCTTGAAGCTCCCTTAAAAACCCTGTTGTTGTCAGGCTTATACTCATTGCAGGCATGACTGTTAGAGGAAAAAGAGGTTACACGAAGAGACAGGGTATTTTAGTTTCCGAGTCAGAGCGCATCCTGTCCTGTTTTATAGCTAAAGGGAAACTCAAAGGGAGCTCTCACTTCCAAGGTGGGCCCTGATATGCCAAGTAGCGGGGTAGGCGTGCAACAGTTTCCATGAGGCCTTAGAAGTTCTCCTGCGTTAGATGAACGCTAGTAAGGTTTTCAGGACTCCTAAATGCCTCGCGGCAGCACTCGTTTCCATACAAAGACACTGAGTACTCCAAGGCTTCCCTGGGCTTGCTGGGCCACAGTCAGACCCGTAGGCCCGTCAGGATGCCCCTGGGTAGGCCGAGTGAAGGGTAACACGCTGCACGCTTTACTCGGGGAGCTAGATATCCCCAACTACCGAAAGGTTTCATGAACACGGTTCTAGAAAGTCAGGCATGCCGCGGAAGTCGTCCTCGTTGCCCTAGTCTGAGCTGTACTGAGAAAAACTCTCTGCTTACAAGTCCTTCTAGGACCTCATAGCTTAAGTCACCGTATCTCAAGGAGAAAGGCAGCTTGCATTGCAACTTCCACTACAGCACAGTTTTCTGTGGAACACTTCAGGCTTTTGGGAGAGGCACCGGACCCTCAGAGACCTAGGGCCCTCTTTCGTCTAGGCAGTTCACTACACGCAGAACACCCTGTGTAGAAAAGTTGAATCAGGGAAGAGCCAGGGAGCTAGCTAGGTCTCTTTTGACCTGCCAGTACCCTGAGACACTTACTCTGAGTGTCATCCTGGAGATGGTGCCTGATGGGACTGGCCTTGTTTTCCCACCTTGAAAGCTCCTCTTATGCGCCTTGAAGATCCCTTAAAAACACTGTGGTTGTCAGCCTTATACTCACGGCAGGCATGGCTGTGAGAGGGAAAAAAAGGTTTCACGAAGAAACAGGGTATCCCAGTTTCTCGGTCAGAGCTCATCCTGTCCTGTTCTATAGCTAAAGGGAATCTCAACGTGAGGCCTAACTTCGAAGGAGGGCCCTGATATGCCATGCAGCAGGGTAGGAGTGCGCAGCTTCCATGAGGCCTTAGTCGCACTTCTGCATTAGTTTCACGGTACTAATCTTCTCAGGACTCCTGCTCCCTTGCGTCTGCACCCGTTTCCGTACAAAGACACTGAGTAACCCCCAGGCTCCCCTGAGTTGAAGATCAACATTCAGACACGTAGGCCCTTCGGAGTGCCCGTGTCTGTGCCGAGTGAAGGGCAGCATGATGCACGCTCCCTCGGGGGAGCTCGATTTCCTCAGCTCACCAACAGCCTCAGGAACACGGTTGTAGTAGGTGCAGCATGCCATGCCAGTCTGCCTGCTTACAGTAGTCCGAGCTGTACTGAGGAAAACTCTTTGCTTACAGTTCCTTCTACCAGCTCCTAGCTGAAGTCAACCAACCTCTAGGAGAGAGTCGGCTTGTGGTCCAAGTGCAACTAGAGCACACTTTCTGGTGTAACGCCGCAGGCTTTTGGAAGATGCCCAGGAGCCCAGGACACCTAGGGAATTCTTTCATTTAGGCAGTTCGCTACACGCAGAACACCCTGCAGAGAAAAGTTGATTCTCCAAGGACCCAGTGAGGAGCTAGGTCTCTTTTGACCTGCTAGAAACCACAGATGCTTCTTCTGCGTGTCAGCCTGGAAATGGCGGCCTTAGGAGACAAGCCTTGTTTTCCCGTCTTGAAAGCTCCATTCATGCGGCCTTGAAGCTACCTGAAAAACACTGTGGTTGTCGGACTTGTCCTCACTCCAGGCATGGCTCTGGAAGAAAATGAGTTTTCTCCAAAGAAAGAGGGTGCTTCCAGGCCCTGGTGGGGAGCATATCCTGCCCTGCACTAGAGCTAAGGGGAATCTCAACGTGCGCCCTACCCTCGACCTAAGGCTCTGATTTGCCCTCCAGAAGGGTAGTTGTGCAGCATTTTCCTTGAGGCCTTAGTCGCAGTCCTGCATTAGTTTAAAGGTACTACTCTTCTCAGGACTCCAGGCCCACTCGTGTCAGTACCCATTTGCGTACAAGAACTCTGAGTACCCCAGGACTCCCCTGGGCTTGCTGGGCCACACTCAGACCCGTAGGCCCTTCAGTGTGCCCCTTTTTAGGCCGAGTGAAAGATAACAAACTGCACTCTTTCTTGGGAAAGCTAGATTTCCTCAGCTCACCATCAGCCTCAGGAACACGGTTCTAGCAAGGCCAGCAAACCATGGAAGTCTGCCTCATCGGCCGATTCTGAGCTGTACTGAGTAAAACTCTCTGCTTTGAAGTCCTTCGAGGACCTCGTACCTGAAGTCACCGTATCTCAAGGAGAAAGACGGCTTGCATTCCAACTTCCACTACGGCACAGTGTTCTGTGTAACACTTCAGGCTTTGGGACATGCACAGGGCTCTTAGAGACCTAGGGCAGTCTATTGTCTAGGCACTTCACTACACGTACAACACCCTGTGCAGAAATATTGATTCTGGGCAGAGCCAAGTAGGTAGCCAGGTCTCTTTTGACCTCTTAGAAACCACAGCTACTTATGCTGTGTGTCAATCTGGAAACAGGACCTGATGGGGCTAGCCTTGCTGTCCCATCATGAAAGCTCCTTTTATGCGCCTAGAAGCTAACTGAAAAACACTGTTGGTGTCGGGCTTATACTCACGACAGGCATGGCTGTGAGAGGGAAAAAGAGGTTTCACGAAGAAACACGTATTCCAGTTTCTGATTCAGAGCTCATCCTGTCCTGTTCTCTAGCTAAAGGGAAACTCAAAGTGAGGCCTAGCTTCGAAGGAGGGCCCTGATACGCCATGCAGTGGAGTAGGCGTGCAGCAGCTTCCATGAGGCCTTAGTCGCTCTTCTGCTTTAGTTGAACGCTAGTAAGCTTTTCAGGACTCGTAGAGCCCTCGCGGCAGCACTCGTTTCCGTACAAGGACACTGAGTACTCCAAGGCTTCCCTGGGCTTGCTGGGCCACAGTCAGACCCGTAGGCCTGTCAGGGTGCCCATGGGTAGGCGGAGTAAAGGGTAACACACTGCACGCTTCATTCGGGGAGCTAGGTATCCCCAGCTACAGAAAGGTTTCATGAACACAGTTCTAGAAAATCCAGCATACCATGGAAATCGTCCTCGTGACCCTAGTCTCAGCTGTACTGAGAAAAACTCTCTGCTTACAAGTCCTTCTAGGACCTCATAACAAGTCACCGTATCTCAAGATTAAAGGCAGATTGCATTGCAACTTCCACTACAACACTGTTTTCTGTGGAACAATTCAGGCTTTTGGGAGAGGCACAGGACCCTAGGAGACCTAGGGCACTCTTTCGTCTAGGCATTTCACTACACGCAGAGCACCCTGTGTAGAAAAGTTGAATGAGGGAAGAGCCAGGGAGGTAGCTAGGTCTCTTTGGACCTGCCAGAAGCCAGAGACACTTACGCTGCGTGTCAACCTGGAGATGGTGCCTGATGGGACTGGCCTTGTTTTCCCACCTTGAAAGCTCCTCTTCTGCGCCTTGAAGCTCCCTTAAAAACCCTGTTGTTGTCAGGCTTATACTCATTGCAGGCATGACTGTTAGAGGAAAAAGAGGTTACACGAAGAGACAGGGTATTTTAGTTTCCGAGTCAGAGCGCATCCTGTCCTGTTTTATAGCTAAAGGGAAACTCAAAGGGAGCTCTCACTTCCAAGGTGGGCCCTGATATGCCAAGTAGCGGGGTAGGCGTGCAACAGTTTCCATGAGGCCTTAGAAGTTCTCCTGCGTTAGATGAACGCTAGTAAGGTTTTCAGGACTCCTAAATGCCTCGCGGCAGCACTCGTTTCCATACAAAGACACTGAGTACTCCAAGGCTTCCCTGGGCTTGCTGGGCCACAGTCAGACCCGTAGGCCCGTCAGGATGCCCCTGGGTAGGCCGAGTGAAGGGTAACACGCTGCACGCTTTACTCGGGGAGCTAGATATCCCCAACTACCGAAAGGTTTCATGAACACGGTTCTAGAAAGTCAGGCATGCCGTGGAAGTCGTCCTCGTTGCCCTAGTCTGAGCTGTACTGAGAAAAACTCTCTGCTTACAAGTCCTTCTAGGACCTCATAGCTTAAGTCACCGTATCTCAAGGAGAAAGGCAGCTTGCATTGCAACTTCCACTACAGCACAGTTTTCTGTGGAACACTTCAGGCTTTTGGGAGAGGCACCGGACCCTCAGAGACCTAGGGCCCTCTTTCGTCTAGGCAGTTCACTACACGCAGAACACCCTGTGTAGAAAAGTTGAATCAGGGAAGAGCCAGGGAGCTAGCTAGGTCTCTTTTGACCTGCCAGTACCCTGAGACACTTACTCTGAGTGTCATCCTGGAGATGGTGCCTGATGGGACTGGCCTTGTTTTCCCACCTTGAAAGCTCCTCTTATGCGCCTTGAAGATCCCTTAAAAACACTGTGGTTGTCAGCCTTATACTCACGGCAGGCATGGCTGTGAGAGGGAAAAAAAGGTTTCACGAAGAAACAGGGTATCCCAGTTTCTCGGTCAGAGCTCATCCTGTCCTGTTCTATAGCTAAAGGGAATCTCAACGTGAGGCCTAACTTCGAAGGAGGGCCCTGATATGCCATGCAGCAGGGTAGGAGTGCGCAGCTTCCATGAGGCCTTAGTCGCACTTCTGCATTAGTTTCACGGTACTAATCTTCTCAGGACTCCTGCTCCCTTGCGTCTGCACCCGTTTCCGTACAAAGACACTGAGTAACCCCCAGGCTCCCCTGAGTTGAAGATCAACATTCAGACACGTAGGCCCTTCGGAGTGCCCGTGTCTGTGCCGAGTGAAGGGCAGCATGATGCACGCTCCCTCGGGGGAGCTCGATTTCCTCAGCTCACCAACAGCCTCAGGAACACGGTTGTAGTAGGTGCAGCATGCCATGCCAGTCTGCCTGCTTACAGTAGTCCGAGCTGTACTGAGGAAAACTCTTTGCTTACAGTTCCTTCTACCAGCTCCTAGCTGAAGTCAACCAACCTCTAGGAGAGAGTCGGCTTGTGGTCCAAGTGCAACTAGAGCACACTTTCTGGTGTAACGCCGCAGGCTTTTGGAAGATGCCCAGGAGCCCAGGACACCTAGGGAATTCTTTCATTTAGGCAGTTCGCTACACGCAGAACACCCTGCAGAGAAGAGTTGATTCTCCAAGGACCCAGTGAGGAGCTAGGTCTCTTTTGACCTGCTAGAAACCACAGATGCTTCTTCTGCGTGTCAGCCTGGAAATGGCGGCCTTAGGAGACAAGCCTTGTTTTCCCGTCTTGAAAGCTCCATTCATGCGGCCTTGAAGCTACCTGAAAAACACTGTGGTTGTCGGACTTGTCCTCACTCCAGGCATGGCTCTGGAAGAAAATGAGTTTTCTCCAAAGAAAGAGGGTGCTTCCAGGCCCTGGTGGGGAGCATATCCTGCCCTGCACTAGAGCTAAGGGGAATCTCAACGTGCGCCCTACCCTCGACCTAAGGCTCTGATTTGCCCTCCAGAAGGGTAGTTGTGCAGCATTTTCCTTGAGGCCTTAGTCGCAGTCCTGCATTAGTTTAAAGGTACTACTCTTCTCAGGACTCCAGGCCCACTCGTGTCAGTACCCATTTGCGTACAAGAACTCTGAGTACCCCAGGACTCCCCTGGGCTTGCTGGGCCACACTCAGACCCGTAGGCCCTTCAGTGTGCCCCTTTTTAGGCCGAGTGAAAGATAACAAACTGCACTCTTTCTTGGGAAAGCTAGATTTCCTCAGCTCACCATCAGCCTCAGGAACACGGTTCTAGCAAGGCCAGCAAACCATGGAAGTCTGCCTCATCGGCCGATTCTGAGCTGTACTGAGTAAAACTCTCTGCTTTGAAGTCCTTCGAGGACCTCGTACCTGAAGTCACCGTATCTCAAGGAGAAAGACGGCTTGCATTCCAACTTCCACTACGGCACAGTGTTCTGTGTAACACTTCAGGCTTTGGGACATGCACAGGGCTCTTAGAGACCTAGGGCAGTCTATTGTCTAGGCACTTCACTACACGTACAACACCCTGTGCAGAAATATTGATTCTGGGCAGAGCCAAGTAGGTAGCCAGGTCTCTTTTGACCTCTTAGAAACCACAGCTACTTATGCTGTGTGTCAATCTGGAAACAGGACCTGATGGGGCTAGCCTTGCTGTCCCATCATGAAAGCTCCTTTTATGCGCCTAGAAGCTAACTGAAAAACACTGTTGGTGTCGGGCTTATACTCACGACAGGCATGGCTGTGAGAGGGAAAAAGAGGTTTCACGAAGAAACACGTATTCCAGTTTCTGATTCAGAGCTCATCCTGTCCTGTTCTCTAGCTAAAGGGAAACTCAAAGTGAGGCCTAGCTTCGAAGGAGGGCCCTGATACGCCATGCAGTGGAGTAGGCGTGCAAAGGCTTCCATGAGGCCTTAGTCGCTCTTCTGCTTTAGTTGAACGCTAGTAAGCTTTTCAGGACTCGTAGAGCCCTCGCGGCAGCACTCGTTTCCGTACAAGGACACTGAGTACTCCAAGGCTTCCCTGGGCTTGCTGGGCCACAGTCAGACCCGTAGGCCTGTCAGGGTGCCCATGGGTAGGCGGAGTAAAGGGTAACACACTGCACGCTTCATTCGGGGAGCTAGGTATCCCCAGCTACAGAAAGGTTTCATGAACACAGTTCTAGAAAATCCAGCATACCATGGAAATCGTCCTCGTGACCCTAGTCTCAGCTGTACTGAGAAAAACTCTCTGCTTACAAGTCCTTCTAGGACCTCATAACAAGTCACCGTATCTCAAGATTAAAGGCAGATTGCATTGCAACTTCCACTACAACACTGTTTTCTGTGGAACAATTCAGGCTTTTGGGAGAGGCACAGGACCCTAGGAGACCTAGGGCACTCTTTCGTCTAGGCATTTCACTACACGCAGAGCACCCTGTGTAGAAAAGTTGAATGAGGGAAGAGCCAGGGAGGTAGCTAGGTCTCTTTGGACCTGCCAGAAGCCAGAGACACTTACGCTGCGTGTCAACCTGGAGATGGTGCCTGATGGGACTGGCCTTGTTTTCCCACCTTGAAAGCTCCTCTTCTGCGCCTTGAAGCTCCCTTAAAAACCCTGTTGTTGTCAGGCTTATACTCATTGCAGGCATGACTGTTAGAGGAAAAAGAGGTTACACGAAGAGACAGGGTATTTTAGTTTCCGAGTCAGAGCGCATCCTGTCCTGTTTTATAGCTAAAGGGAAACTCAAAGGGAGCTCTCACTTCCAAGGTGGGCCCTGATATGCCAAGTAGCGGGGTAGGCGTGCAACAGTTTCCATGAGGCCTTAGAAGTTCTCCTGCGTTAGATGAACGCTAGTAAGGTTTTCAGGACTCCTAAATGCCTCGCGGCAGCACTCGTTTCCATACAAAGACACTGAGTACTCCAAGGCTTCCCTGGGCTTGCTGGGCCACAGTCAGACCCGTAGGCCCGTCAGGATGCCCCTGGGTAGGCCGAGTGAAGGGTAACACGCTGCACGCTTTACTCGGGGAGCTAGATATCCCCAACTACCGAAAGGTTTCATGAACACGGTTCTAGAAAGTCAGGCATGCCGTGGAAGTCGTCCTCGTTGCCCTAGTCTGAGCTGTACTGAGAAAAACTCTCTGCTTACAAGTCCTTCTAGGACCTCATAGCTTAAGTCACCGTATCTCAAGGAGAAAGGCAGCTTGCATTGCAACTTCCACTACAGCACAGTTTTCTGTGGAACACTTCAGGCTTTTGGGAGAGGCACCGGACCCTCAGAGACCTAGGGCCCTCTTTCGTCTAGGCAGTTCACTACACGCAGAACACCCTGTGTAGAAAAGTTGAATCAGGGAAGAGCCAGGGAGCTAGCTAGGTCTCTTTTGACCTGCCAGTACCCTGAGACACTTACTCTGAGTGTCATCCTGGAGATGGTGCCTGATGGGACTGGCCTTGTTTTCCCACCTTGAAAGCTCCTCTTATGCGCCTTGAAGATCCCTTAAAAACACTGTGGTTGTCAGCCTTATACTCACGGCAGGCATGGCTGTGAGAGGGAAAAAAAGGTTTCACGAAGAAACAGGGTATCCCAGTTTCTCGGTCAGAGCTCATCCTGTCCTGTTCTATAGCTAAAGGGAATCTCAACGTGAGGCCTAACTTCGAAGGAGGGCCCTGATATGCCATGCAGCAGGGTAGGAGTGCGCAGCTTCCATGAGGCCTTAGTCGCACTTCTGCATTAGTTTCACGGTACTAATCTTCTCAGGACTCCTGCTCCCTTGCGTCTGCACCCGTTTCCGTACAAAGACACTGAGTAACCCCCAGGCTCCCCTGAGTTGAAGATCAACATTCAGACACGTAGGCCCTTCGGAGTGCCCGTGTCTGTGCCGAGTGAAGGGCAGCATGATGCACGCTCCCTCGGGGGAGCTCGATTTCCTCAGCTCACCAACAGCCTCAGGAACACGGTTGTAGTAGGTGCAGCATGCCATGCCAGTCTGCCTGCTTACAGTAGTCCGAGCTGTACTGAGGAAAACTCTTTGCTTACAGTTCCTTCTACCAGCTCCTAGCTGAAGTCAACCAACCTCTAGGAGAGAGTCGGCTTGTGGTCCAAGTGCAACTAGAGCACACTTTCTGGTGTAACGCCGCAGGCTTTTGGAAGATGCCCAGGAGCCCAGGACACCTAGGGAATTCTTTCATTTAGGCAGTTCGCTACACGCAGAACACCCTGCAGAGAAGAGTTGATTCTCCAAGGACCCAGTGAGGAGCTAGGTCTCTTTTGACCTGCTAGAAACCACAGATGCTTCTTCTGCGTGTCAGCCTGGAAATGGCGGCCTTAGGAGACAAGCCTTGTTTTCCCGTCTTGAAAGCTCCATTCATGCGGCCTTGAAGCTACCTGAAAAACACTGTGGTTGTCGGACTTGTCCTCACTCCAGGCATGGCTCTGGAAGAAAATGAGTTTTCTCCAAAGAAAGAGGGTGCTTCCAGGCCCTGGTGGGGAGCATATCCTGCCCTGCACTAGAGCTAAGGGGAATCTCAACGTGCGCCCTACCCTCGACCTAAGGCTCTGATTTGCCCTCCAGAAGGGTAGTTGTGCAGCATTTTCCTTGAGGCCTTAGTCGCAGTCCTGCATTAGTTTAAAGGTACTACTCTTCTCAGGACTCCAGGCCCACTCGTGTCAGTACCCATTTGCGTACAAGAACTCTGAGTACCCCAGGACTCCCCTGGGCTTGCTGGGCCACACTCAGACCCGTAGGCCCTTCAGTGTGCCCCTTTTTAGGCCGAGTGAAAGATAACAAACTGCACTCTTTCTTGGGAAAGCTAGATTTCCTCAGCTCACCATCAGCCTCAGGAACACGGTTCTAGCAAGGCCAGCAAACCATGGAAGTCTGCCTCATCGGCCGATTCTGAGCTGTACTGAGTAAAACTCTCTGCTTTGAAGTCCTTCGAGGACCTCGTACCTGAAGTCACCGTATCTCAAGGAGAAAGACGGCTTGCATTCCAACTTCCACTACGGCACAGTGTTCTGTGTAACACTTCAGGCTTTGGGACATGCACAGGGCTCTTAGAGACCTAGGGCAGTCTATTGTCTAGGCACTTCACTACACGTACAACACCCTGTGCAGAAATATTGATTCTGGGCAGAGCCAAGTAGGTAGCCAGGTCTCTTTTGACCTCTTAGAAACCACAGCTACTTATGCTGTGTGTCAATCTGGAAACAGGACCTGATGGGGCTAGCCTTGCTGTCCCATCATGAAAGCTCCTTTTATGCGCCTAGAAGCTAACTGAAAAACACTGTTGGTGTCGGGCTTATACTCACGACAGGCATGGCTGTGAGAGGGAAAAAGAGGTTTCACGAAGAAACACGTATTCCAGTTTCTGATTCAGAGCTCATCCTGTCCTGTTCTCTAGCTAAAGGGAAACTCAAAGTGAGGCCTAGCTTCGAAGGAGGGCCCTGATACGCCATGCAGTGGAGTAGGCGTGCAAAGGCTTCCATGAGGCCTTAGTCGCTCTTCTGCTTTAGTTGAACGCTAGTAAGCTTTTCAGGACTCGTAGAGCCCTCGCGGCAGCACTCGTTTCCGTACAAGGACACTGAGTACTCCAAGGCTTCCCTGGGCTTGCTGGGCCACAGTCAGACCCGTAGGCCTGTCAGGGTGCCCATGGGTAGGCGGAGTAAAGGGTAACACACTGCACGCTTCATTCGGGGAGCTAGGTATCCCCAGCTACAGAAAGGTTTCATGAACACAGTTCTAGAAAATCCAGCATACCATGGAAATCGTCCTCGTGACCCTAGTCTCAGCTGTACTGAGAAAAACTCTCTGCTTACAAGTCCTTCTAGGACCTCATAACAAGTCACCGTATCTCAAGATTAAAGGCAGATTGCATTGCAACTTCCACTACAACACTGTTTTCTGTGGAACAATTCAGGCTTTTGGGAGAGGCACAGGACCCTAGGAGACCTAGGGCACTCTTTCGTCTAGGCATTTCACTACACGCAGAGCACCCTGTGTAGAAAAGTTGAATGAGGGAAGAGCCAGGGAGGTAGCTAGGTCTCTTTGGACCTGCCAGAAGCCAGAGACACTTACGCTGCGTGTCAACCTGGAGATGGTGCCTGATGGGACTGGCCTTGTTTTCCCACCTTGAAAGCTCCTCTTCTGCGCCTTGAAGCTCCCTTAAAAACCCTGTTGTTGTCAGGCTTATACTCATTGCAGGCATGACTGTTAGAGGAAAAAGAGGTTACACGAAGAGACAGGGTATTTTAGTTTCCGAGTCAGAGCGCATCCTGTCCTGTTTTATAGCTAAAGGGAAACTCAAAGGGAGCTCTCACTTCCAAGGTGGGCCCTGATATGCCAAGTAGCGGGGTAGGCGTGCAACAGTTTCCATGAGGCCTTAGAAGTTCTCCTGCGTTAGATGAACGCTAGTAAGGTTTTCAGGACTCCTAAATGCCTCGCGGCAGCACTCGTTTCCATACAAAGACACTGAGTACTCCAAGGCTTCCCTGGGCTTGCTGGGCCACAGTCAGACCCGTAGGCCCGTCAGGATGCCCCTGGGTAGGCCGAGTGAAGGGTAACACGCTGCACGCTTTACTCGGGGAGCTAGATATCCCCAACTACCGAAAGGTTTCATGAACACGGTTCTAGAAAGTCAGGCATGCCGTGGAAGTCGTCCTCGTTGCCCTAGTCTGAGCTGTACTGAGAAAAACTCTCTGCTTACAAGTCCTTCTAGGACCTCATAGCTTAAGTCACCGTATCTCAAGGAGAAAGGCAGCTTGCATTGCAACTTCCACTACAGCACAGTTTTCTGTGGAACACTTCAGGCTTTTGGGAGAGGCACCGGACCCTCAGAGACCTAGGGCCCTCTTTCGTCTAGGCAGTTCACTACACGCAGAACACCCTGTGTAGAAAAGTTGAATCAGGGAAGAGCCAGGGAGCTAGCTAGGTCTCTTTTGACCTGCCAGTACCCTGAGACACTTACTCTGAGTGTCATCCTGGAGATGGTGCCTGATGGGACTGGCCTTGTTTTCCCACCTTGAAAGCTCCTCTTATGCGCCTTGAAGATCCCTTAAAAACACTGTGGTTGTCAGCCTTATACTCACGGCAGGCATGGCTGTGAGAGGGAAAAAAAGGTTTCACGAAGAAACAGGGTATCCCAGTTTCTCGGTCAGAGCTCATCCTGTCCTGTTCTATAGCTAAAGGGAATCTCAACGTGAGGCCTAACTTCGAAGGAGGGCCCTGATATGCCATGCAGCAGGGTAGGAGTGCGCAGCTTCCATGAGGCCTTAGTCGCACTTCTGCATTAGTTTCACGGTACTAATCTTCTCAGGACTCCTGCTCCCTTGCGTCTGCACCCGTTTCCGTACAAAGACACTGAGTAACCCCCAGGCTCCCCTGAGTTGAAGATCAACATTCAGACACGTAGGCCCTTCGGAGTGCCCGTGTCTGTGCCGAGTGAAGGGCAGCATGATGCACGCTCCCTCGGGGGAGCTCGATTTCCTCAGCTCACCAACAGCCTCAGGAACACGGTTGTAGTAGGTGCAGCATGCCATGCCAGTCTGCCTGCTTACAGTAGTCCGAGCTGTACTGAGGAAAACTCTTTGCTTACAGTTCCTTCTACCAGCTCCTAGCTGAAGTCAACCAACCTCTAGGAGAGAGTCGGCTTGTGGTCCAAGTGCAACTAGAGCACACTTTCTGGTGTAACGCCGCAGGCTTTTGGAAGATGCCCAGGAGCCCAGGACACCTAGGGAATTCTTTCATTTAGGCAGTTCGCTACACGCAGAACACCCTGCAGAGAAGAGTTGATTCTCCAAGGACCCAGTGAGGAGCTAGGTCTCTTTTGACCTGCTAGAAACCACAGATGCTTCTTCTGCGTGTCAGCCTGGAAATGGCGGCCTTAGGAGACAAGCCTTGTTTTCCCGTCTTGAAAGCTCCATTCATGCGGCCTTGAAGCTACCTGAAAAACACTGTGGTTGTCGGACTTGTCCTCACTCCAGGCATGGCTCTGGAAGAAAATGAGTTTTCTCCAAAGAAAGAGGGTGCTTCCAGGCCCTGGTGGGGAGCATATCCTGCCCTGCACTAGAGCTAAGGGGAATCTCAACGTGCGCCCTACCCTCGACCTAAGGCTCTGATTTGCCCTCCAGAAGGGTAGTTGTGCAGCATTTTCCTTGAGGCCTTAGTCGCAGTCCTGCATTAGTTTAAAGGTACTACTCTTCTCAGGACTCCAGGCCCACTCGTGTCAGTACCCATTTGCGTACAAGAACTCTGAGTACCCCAGGACTCCCCTGGGCTTGCTGGGCCACACTCAGACCCGTAGGCCCTTCAGTGTGCCCCTTTTTAGGCCGAGTGAAAGATAACAAACTGCACTCTTTCTTGGGAAAGCTAGATTTCCTCAGCTCACCATCAGCCTCAGGAACACGGTTCTAGCAAGGCCAGCAAACCATGGAAGTCTGCCTCATCGGCCGATTCTGAGCTGTACTGAGTAAAACTCTCTGCTTTGAAGTCCTTCGAGGACCTCGTACCTGAAGTCACCGTATCTCAAGGAGAAAGACGGCTTGCATTCCAACTTCCACTACGGCACAGTGTTCTGTGTAACACTTCAGGCTTTGGGACATGCACAGGGCTCTTAGAGACCTAGGGCAGTCTATTGTCTAGGCACTTCACTACACGTACAACACCCTGTGCAGAAATATTGATTCTGGGCAGAGCCAAGTAGGTAGCCAGGTCTCTTTTGACCTCTTAGAAACCACAGCTACTTATGCTGTGTGTCAATCTGGAAACAGGACCTGATGGGGCTAGCCTTGCTGTCCCATCATGAAAGCTCCTTTTATGCGCCTAGAAGCTAACTGAAAAACACTGTTGGTGTCGGGCTTATACTCACGACAGGCATGGCTGTGAGAGGGAAAAAGAGGTTTCACGAAGAAACACGTATTCCAGTTTCTGATTCAGAGCTCATCCTGTCCTGTTCTCTAGCTAAAGGGAAACTCAAAGTGAGGCCTAGCTTCGAAGGAGGGCCCTGATACGCCATGCAGTGGAGTAGGCGTGCAAAGGCTTCCATGAGGCCTTAGTCGCTCTTCTGCTTTAGTTGAACGCTAGTAAGCTTTTCAGGACTCGTAGAGCCCTCGCGGCAGCACTCGTTTCCGTACAAGGACACTGAGTACTCCAAGGCTTCCCTGGGCTTGCTGGGCCACAGTCAGACCCGTAGGCCTGTCAGGGTGCCCATGGGTAGGCGGAGTAAAGGGTAACACACTGCACGCTTCATTCGGGGAGCTAGGTATCCCCAGCTACAGAAAGGTTTCATGAACACAGTTCTAGAAAATCCAGCATACCATGGAAATCGTCCTCGTGACCCTAGTCTCAGCTGTACTGAGAAAAACTCTCTGCTTACAAGTCCTTCTAGGACCTCATAACAAGTCACCGTATCTCAAGATTAAAGGCAGATTGCATTGCAACTTCCACTACAACACTGTTTTCTGTGGAACAATTCAGGCTTTTGGGAGAGGCACAGGACCCTAGGAGACCTAGGGCACTCTTTCGTCTAGGCATTTCACTACACGCAGAGCACCCTGTGTAGAAAAGTTGAATGAGGGAAGAGCCAGGGAGGTAGCTAGGTCTCTTTGGACCTGCCAGAAGCCAGAGACACTTACGCTGCGTGTCAACCTGGAGATGGTGCCTGATGGGACTGGCCTTGTTTTCCCACCTTGAAAGCTCCTCTTCTGCGCCTTGAAGCTCCCTTAAAAACCCTGTTGTTGTCAGGCTTATACTCATTGCAGGCATGACTGTTAGAGGAAAAAGAGGTTACACGAAGAGACAGGGTATTTTAGTTTCCGAGTCAGAGCGCATCCTGTCCTGTTTTATAGCTAAAGGGAAACTCAAAGGGAGCTCTCACTTCCAAGGTGGGCCCTGATATGCCAAGTAGCGGGGTAGGCGTGCAACAGTTTCCATGAGGCCTTAGAAGTTCTCCTGCGTTAGATGAACGCTAGTAAGGTTTTCAGGACTCCTAAATGCCTCGCGGCAGCACTCGTTTCCATACAAAGACACTGAGTACTCCAAGGCTTCCCTGGGCTTGCTGGGCCACAGTCAGACCCGTAGGCCCGTCAGGATGCCCCTGGGTAGGCCGAGTGAAGGGTAACACGCTGCACGCTTTACTCGGGGAGCTAGATATCCCCAACTACCGAAAGGTTTCATGAACACGGTTCTAGAAAGTCAGGCATGCCGTGGAAGTCGTCCTCGTTGCCCTAGTCTGAGCTGTACTGAGAAAAACTCTCTGCTTACAAGTCCTTCTAGGACCTCATAGCTTAAGTCACCGTATCTCAAGGAGAAAGGCAGCTTGCATTGCAACTTCCACTACAGCACAGTTTTCTGTGGAACACTTCAGGCTTTTGGGAGAGGCACCGGACCCTCAGAGACCTAGGGCCCTCTTTCGTCTAGGCAGTTCACTACACGCAGAACACCCTGTGTAGAAAAGTTGAATCAGGGAAGAGCCAGGGAGCTAGCTAGGTCTCTTTTGACCTGCCAGTACCCTGAGACACTTACTCTGAGTGTCATCCTGGAGATGGTGCCTGATGGGACTGGCCTTGTTTTCCCACCTTGAAAGCTCCTCTTATGCGCCTTGAAGATCCCTTAAAAACACTGTGGTTGTCAGCCTTATACTCACGGCAGGCATGGCTGTGAGAGGGAAAAAAAGGTTTCACGAAGAAACAGGGTATCCCAGTTTCTCGGTCAGAGCTCATCCTGTCCTGTTCTATAGCTAAAGGGAATCTCAACGTGAGGCCTAACTTCGAAGGAGGGCCCTGATATGCCATGCAGCAGGGTAGGAGTGCGCAGCTTCCATGAGGCCTTAGTCGCACTTCTGCATTAGTTTCACGGTACTAATCTTCTCAGGACTCCTGCTCCCTTGCGTCTGCACCCGTTTCCGTACAAAGACACTGAGTAACCCCCAGGCTCCCCTGAGTTGAAGATCAACATTCAGACACGTAGGCCCTTCGGAGTGCCCGTGTCTGTGCCGAGTGAAGGGCAGCATGATGCACGCTCCCTCGGGGGAGCTCGATTTCCTCAGCTCACCAACAGCCTCAGGAACACGGTTGTAGTAGGTGCAGCATGCCATGCCAGTCTGCCTGCTTACAGTAGTCCGAGCTGTACTGAGGAAAACTCTTTGCTTACAGTTCCTTCTACCAGCTCCTAGCTGAAGTCAACCAACCTCTAGGAGAGAGTCGGCTTGTGGTCCAAGTGCAACTAGAGCACACTTTCTGGTGTAACGCCGCAGGCTTTTGGAAGATGCCCAGGAGCCCAGGACACCTAGGGAATTCTTTCATTTAGGCAGTTCGCTACACGCAGAACACCCTGCAGAGAAGAGTTGATTCTCCAAGGACCCAGTGAGGAGCTAGGTCTCTTTTGACCTGCTAGAAACCACAGATGCTTCTTCTGCGTGTCAGCCTGGAAATGGCGGCCTTAGGAGACAAGCCTTGTTTTCCCGTCTTGAAAGCTCCATTCATGCGGCCTTGAAGCTACCTGAAAAACACTGTGGTTGTCGGACTTGTCCTCACTCCAGGCATGGCTCTGGAAGAAAATGAGTTTTCTCCAAAGAAAGAGGGTGCTTCCAGGCCCTGGTGGGGAGCATATCCTGCCCTGCACTAGAGCTAAGGGGAATCTCAACGTGCGCCCTACCCTCGACCTAAGGCTCTGATTTGCCCTCCAGAAGGGTAGTTGTGCAGCATTTTCCTTGAGGCCTTAGTCGCAGTCCTGCATTAGTTTAAAGGTACTACTCTTCTCAGGACTCCAGGCCCACTCGTGTCAGTACCCATTTGCGTACAAGAACTCTGAGTACCCCAGGACTCCCCTGGGCTTGCTGGGCCACACTCAGACCCGTAGGCCCTTCAGTGTGCCCCTTTTTAGGCCGAGTGAAAGATAACAAACTGCACTCTTTCTTGGGAAAGCTAGATTTCCTCAGCTCACCATCAGCCTCAGGAACACGGTTCTAGCAAGGCCAGCAAACCATGGAAGTCTGCCTCATCGGCCGATTCTGAGCTGTACTGAGTAAAACTCTCTGCTTTGAAGTCCTTCGAGGACCTCGTACCTGAAGTCACCGTATCTCAAGGAGAAAGACGGCTTGCATTCCAACTTCCACTACGGCACAGTGTTCTGTGTAACACTTCAGGCTTTGGGACATGCACAGGGCTCTTAGAGACCTAGGGCAGTCTATTGTCTAGGCACTTCACTACACGTACAACACCCTGTGCAGAAATATTGATTCTGGGCAGAGCCAAGTAGGTAGCCAGGTCTCTTTTGACCTCTTAGAAACCACAGCTACTTATGCTGTGTGTCAATCTGGAAACAGGACCTGATGGGGCTAGCCTTGCTGTCCCATCATGAAAGCTCCTTTTATGCGCCTAGAAGCTAACTGAAAAACACTGTTGGTGTCGGGCTTATACTCACGACAGGCATGGCTGTGAGAGGGAAAAAGAGGTTTCACGAAGAAACACGTATTCCAGTTTCTGATTCAGAGCTCATCCTGTCCTGTTCTCTAGCTAAAGGGAAACTCAAAGTGAGGCCTAGCTTCGAAGGAGGGCCCTGATACGCCATGCAGTGGAGTAGGCGTGCAGCAGCTTCCATGAGGCCTTAGTCGCTCTTCTGCTTTAGTTGAACGCTAGTAAGCTTTTCAGGACTCGTAGAGCCCTCGCGGCAGCACTCGTTTCCGTACAAGGACACTGAGTACTCCAAGGCTTCCCTGGGCTTGCTGGGCCACAGTCAGACCCGTAGGCCTGTCAGGGTGCCCATGGGTAGGCGGAGTAAAGGGTAACACACTGCACGCTTCATTCGGGGAGCTAGGTATCCCCAGCTACAGAAAGGTTTCATGAACACAGTTCTAGAAAATCCAGCATACCATGGAAATCGTCCTCGTGACCCTAGTCTCAGCTGTACTGAGAAAAACTCTCTGCTTACAAGTCCTTCTAGGACCTCATAACAAGTCACCGTATCTCAAGATTAAAGGCAGATTGCATTGCAACTTCCACTACAACACTGTTTTCTGTGGAACAATTCAGGCTTTTGGGAGAGGCACAGGACCCTAGGAGACCTAGGGCACTCTTTCGTCTAGGCATTTCACTACACGCAGAGCACCCTGTGTAGAAAAGTTGAATGAGGGAAGAGCCAGGGAGGTAGCTAGGTCTCTTTGGACCTGCCAGAAGCCAGAGACACTTACGCTGCGTGTCAACCTGGAGATGGTGCCTGATGGGACTGGCCTTGTTTTCCCACCTTGAAAGCTCCTCTTCTGCGCCTTGAAGCTCCCTTAAAAACCCTGTTGTTGTCAGGCTTATACTCATTGCAGGCATGACTGTTAGAGGAAAAAGAGGTTACACGAAGAGACAGGGTATTTTAGTTTCCGAGTCAGAGCGCATCCTGTCCTGTTTTATAGCTAAAGGGAAACTCAAAGGGAGCTCTCACTTCCAAGGTGGGCCCTGATATGCCAAGTAGCGGGGTAGGCGTGCAACAGTTTCCATGAGGCCTTAGAAGTTCTCCTGCGTTAGATGAACGCTAGTAAGGTTTTCAGGACTCCTAAATGCCTCGCGGCAGCACTCGTTTCCATACAAAGACACTGAGTACTCCAAGGCTTCCCTGGGCTTGCTGGGCCACAGTCAGACCCGTAGGCCCGTCAGGATGCCCCTGGGTAGGCCGAGTGAAGGGTAACACGCTGCACGCTTTACTCGGGGAGCTAGATATCCCCAACTACCGAAAGGTTTCATGAACACGGTTCTAGAAAGTCAGGCATGCCGTGGAAGTCGTCCTCGTTGCCCTAGTCTGAGCTGTACTGAGAAAAACTCTCTGCTTACAAGTCCTTCTAGGACCTCATAGCTTAAGTCACCGTATCTCAAGGAGAAAGGCAGCTTGCATTGCAACTTCCACTACAGCACAGTTTTCTGTGGAACACTTCAGGCTTTTGGGAGAGGCACCGGACCCTCAGAGACCTAGGGCCCTCTTTCGTCTAGGCAGTTCACTACACGCAGAACACCCTGTGTAGAAAAGTTGAATCAGGGAAGAGCCAGGGAGCTAGCTAGGTCTCTTTTGACCTGCCAGTACCCTGAGACACTTACTCTGAGTGTCATCCTGGAGATGGTGCCTGATGGGACTGGCCTTGTTTTCCCACCTTGAAAGCTCCTCTTATGCGCCTTGAAGGTCCCTTAAAAACACTGTGGTTGTCAGCCTTATACTCACGGCAGGCATGGCTGTGAGAGGGAAAAAAAGGTTTCACGAAGAAACAGGGTATCCCAGTTTCTCGGTCAGAGCTCATCCTGTCCTGTTCTATAGCTAAAGGGAATCTCAACGTGAGGCCTAACTTCGAAGGAGGGCCCTGATATGCCATGCAGCAGGGTAGGAGTGCGCAGCTTCCATGAGGCCTTAGTCGCACTTCTGCATTAGTTTCACGGTACTAATCTTCTCAGGACTCCTGCTCCCTTGCGTCTGCACCCGTTTCCGTACAAAGACACTGAGTAACCCCCAGGCTCCCCTGAGTTGAAGATCAACATTCAGACACGTAGGCCCTTCGGAGTGCCCGTGTCTGTGCCGAGTGAAGGGCAGCATGATGCACGCTCCCTCGGGGGAGCTCGATTTCCTCAGCTCACCAACAGCCTCAGGAACACGGTTGTAGTAGGTGCAGCATGCCATGCCAGTCTGCCTGCTTACAGTAGTCCGAGCTGTACTGAGGAAAACTCTTTGCTTACAGTTCCTTCTACCAGCTCCTAGCTGAAGTCAACCAACCTCTAGGAGAGAGTCGGCTTGTGGTCCAAGTGCAACTAGAGCACACTTTCTGGTGTAACGCCGCAGGCTTTTGGAAGATGCCCAGGAGCCCAGGACACCTAGGGAATTCTTTCATTTAGGCAGTTCGCTACACGCAGAACACCCTGCAGAGAAGAGTTGATTCTCCAAGGACCCAGTGAGGAGCTAGGTCTCTTTTGACCTGCTAGAAACCACAGATGCTTCTTCTGCGTGTCAGCCTGGAAATGGCGGCCTTAGGAGACAAGCCTTGTTTTCCCGTCTTGAAAGCTCCATTCATGCGGCCTTGAAGCTACCTGAAAAACACTGTGGTTGTCGGACTTGTCCTCACTCCAGGCATGGCTCTGGAAGAAAATGAGTTTTCTCCAAAGAAAGAGGGTGCTTCCAGGCCCTGGTGGGGAGCATATCCTGCCCTGCACTAGAGCTAAGGGGAATCTCAACGTGCGCCCTACCCTCGACCTAAGGCTCTGATTTGCCCTCCAGAAGGGTAGTTGTGCAGCATTTTCCTTGAGGCCTTAGTCGCAGTCCTGCATTAGTTTAAAGGTACTACTCTTCTCAGGACTCCAGGCCCACTCGTGTCAGTACCCATTTGCGTACAAGAACTCTGAGTACCCCAGGACTCCCCTGGGCTTGCTGGGCCACACTCAGACCCGTAGGCCCTTCAGTGTGCCCCTTTTTAGGCCGAGTGAAAGATAACAAACTGCACTCTTTCTTGGGAAAGCTAGATTTCCTCAGCTCACCATCAGCCTCAGGAACACGGTTCTAGCAAGGCCAGCAAACCATGGAAGTCTGCCTCATCGGCCGATTCTGAGCTGTACTGAGTAAAACTCTCTGCTTTGAAGTCCTTCGAGGACCTCGTACCTGAAGTCACCGTATCTCAAGGAGAAAGACGGCTTGCATTCCAACTTCCACTACGGCACAGTGTTCTGTGTAACACTTCAGGCTTTGGGACATGCACAGGGCTCTTAGAGACCTAGGGCAGTCTATTGTCTAGGCACTTCACTACACGTACAACACCCTGTGCAGAAATATTGATTCTGGGCAGAGCCAAGTAGGTAGCCAGGTCTCTTTTGACCTCTTAGAAACCACAGCTACTTATGCTGTGTGTCAATCTGGAAACAGGACCTGATGGGGCTAGCCTTGCTGTCCCATCATGAAAGCTCCTTTTATGCGCCTAGAAGCTAACTGAAAAACACTGTTGGTGTCGGGCTTATACTCACGACAGGCATGGCTGTGAGAGGGAAAAAGAGGTTTCACGAAGAAACACGTATTCCAGTTTCTGATTCAGAGCTCATCCTGTCCTGTTCTCTAGCTAAAGGGAAACTCAAAGTGAGGCCTAGCTTCGAAGGAGGGCCCTGATACGCCATGCAGTGGAGTAGGCGTGCAGCAGCTTCCATGAGGCCTTAGTCGCTCTTCTGCTTTAGTTGAACGCTAGTAAGCTTTTCAGGACTCGTAGAGCCCTCGCGGCAGCACTCGTTTCCGTACAAGGACACTGAGTACTCCAAGGCTTCCCTGGGCTTGCTGGGCCACAGTCAGACCCGTAGGCCTGTCAGGGTGCCCATGGGTAGGCGGAGTAAAGGGTAACACACTGCACGCTTCATTCGGGGAGCTAGGTATCCCCAGCTACAGAAAGGTTTCATGAACACAGTTCTAGAAAATCCAGCATACCATGGAAATCGTCCTCGTGACCCTAGTCTCAGCTGTACTGAGAAAAACTCTCTGCTTACAAGTCCTTCTAGGACCTCATAACAAGTCACCGTATCTCAAGATTAAAGGCAGATTGCATTGCAACTTCCACTACAACACTGTTTTCTGTGGAACAATTCAGGCTTTTGGGAGAGGCACAGGACCCTAGGAGACCTAGGGCACTCTTTCGTCTAGGCATTTCACTACACGCAGAGCACCCTGTGTAGAAAAGTTGAATGAGGGAAGAGCCAGGGAGGTAGCTAGGTCTCTTTGGACCTGCCAGAAGCCAGAGACACTTACGCTGCGTGTCAACCTGGAGATGGTGCCTGATGGGACTGGCCTTGTTTTCCCACCTTGAAAGCTCCTCTTATGCGCCTTGAAGCTCCCTTAAAAACCCTGTTGTTGTCAGGCTTATACTCATTGCAGGCATGACTGTTAGAGGAAAAAGAGGTTACACGAAGAGACAGGGTATTTTAGTTTCCGAGTCAGAGCGCATCCTGTCCTGTTTTATAGCTAAAGGGAAACTCAAAGGGAGCTCTCACTTCCAAGGTGGGCCCTGATATGCCAAGTAGCGGGGTAGGCGTGCAACAGTTTCCATGAGGCCTTAGAAGTTCTCCTGCGTTAGATGAACGCTAGTAAGGTTTTCAGGACTCCTAAATGCCTCGCGGCAGCACTCGTTTCCATACAAAGACACTGAGTACTCCAAGGCTTCCCTGGGCTTGCTGGGCCACAGTCAGACCCGTAGGCCCGTCAGGATGCCCCTGGGTAGGCCGAGTGAAGGGTAACACGCTGCACGCTTTACTCGGGGAGCTAGATATCCCCAACTACCGAAAGGTTTCATGAACACGGTTCTAGAAAGTCAGGCATGCCGCGGAAGTCGTCCTCGTTGCCCTAGTCTGAGCTGTACTGAGAAAAACTCTCTGCTTACAAGTCCTTCTAGGACCTCATAGCTTAAGTCACCGTATCTCAAGGAGAAAGGCAGCTTGCATTGCAACTTCCACTACAGCACAGTTTTCTGTGGAACACTTCAGGCTTTTGGGAGAGGCACCGGACCCTCAGAGACCTAGGGCCCTCTTTCGTCTAGGCAGTTCACTACACGCAGAACACCCTGTGTAGAAAAGTTGAATCAGGGAAGAGCCAGGGAGCTAGCTAGGTCTCTTTTGACCTGCCAGTACCCTGAGACACTTACTCTGAGTGTCATCCTGGAGATGGTGCCTGATGGGACTGGCCTTGTTTTCCCACCTTGAAAGCTCCTCTTATGCGCCTTGAAGGTCCCTTAAAAACACTGTGGTTGTCAGCCTTATACTCACGGCAGGCATGGCTGTGAGAGGGAAAAAAAGGTTTCACGAAGAAACAGGGTATCCCAGTTTCTCGGTCAGAGCTCATCCTGTCCTGTTCTATAGCTAAAGGGAATCTCAACGTGAGGCCTAACTTCGAAGGAGGGCCCTGATATGCCATGCAGCAGGGTAGGAGTGCGCAGCTTCCATGAGGCCTTAGTCGCACTTCTGCATTAGTTTCACGGTACTAATCTTCTCAGGACTCCTGCTCCCTTGCGTCTGCACCCGTTTCCGTACAAAGACACTGAGTAACCCCCAGGCTCCCCTGAGTTGAAGATCAACATTCAGACACGTAGGCCCTTCGGAGTGCCCGTGTCTGTGCCGAGTGAAGGGCAGCATGATGCACGCTCCCTCGGGGGAGCTCGATTTCCTCAGCTCACCAACAGCCTCAGGAACACGGTTGTAGTAGGTGCAGCATGCCATGCCAGTCTGCCTGCTTACAGTAGTCCGAGCTGTACTGAGGAAAACTCTTTGCTTACAGTTCCTTCTACCAGCTCCTAGCTGAAGTCAACCAACCTCTAGGAGAGAGTCGGCTTGTGGTCCAAGTGCAACTAGAGCACACTTTCTGGTGTAACGCCGCAGGCTTTTGGAAGATGCCCAGGAGCCCAGGACACCTAGGGAATTCTTTCATTTAGGCAGTTCGCTACACGCAGAACACCCTGCAGAGAAAAGTTGATTCTCCAAGGACCCAGTGAGGAGCTAGGTCTCTTTTGACCTGCTAGAAACCACAGATGCTTCTTCTGCGTGTCAGCCTGGAAATGGCGGCCTTAGGAGACAAGCCTTGTTTTCCCGTCTTGAAAGCTCCATTCATGCGGCCTTGAAGCTACCTGAAAAACACTGTGGTTGTCGGACTTGTCCTCACTCCAGGCATGGCTCTGGAAGAAAATGAGTTTTCTCCAAAGAAAGAGGGTGCTTCCAGGCCCTGGTGGGGAGCATATCCTGCCCTGCACTAGAGCTAAGGGGAATCTCAACGTGCGCCCTACCCTCGACCTAAGGCTCTGATTTGCCCTCCAGAAGGGTAGTTGTGCAGCATTTTCCTTGAGGCCTTAGTCGCAGTCCTGCATTAGTTTAAAGGTACTACTCTTCTCAGGACTCCAGGCCCACTCGTGTCAGTACCCATTTGCGTACAAGAACTCTGAGTACCCCAGGACTCCCCTGGGCTTGCTGGGCCACACTCAGACCCGTAGGCCCTTCAGTGTGCCCCTTTTTAGGCCGAGTGAAAGATAACAAACTGCACTCTTTCTTGGGAAAGCTAGATTTCCTCAGCTCACCATCAGCCTCAGGAACACGGTTCTAGCAAGGCCAGCAAACCATGGAAGTCTGCCTCATCGGCCGATTCTGAGCTGTACTGAGTAAAACTCTCTGCTTTGAAGTCCTTCGAGGACCTCGTACCTGAAGTCACCGTATCTCAAGGAGAAAGACGGCTTGCATTCCAACTTCCACTACGGCACAGTGTTCTGTGTAACACTTCAGGCTTTGGGACATGCACAGGGCTCTTAGAGACCTAGGGCAGTCTATTGTCTAGGCACTTCACTACACGTACAACACCCTGTGCAGAAATATTGATTCTGGGCAGAGCCAAGTAGGTAGCCAGGTCTCTTTTGACCTCTTAGAAACCACAGCTACTTATGCTGTGTGTCAATCTGGAAACAGGACCTGATGGGGCTAGCCTTGCTGTCCCATCATGAAAGCTCCTTTTATGCGCCTAGAAGCTAACTGAAAAACACTGTTGGTGTCGGGCTTATACTCACGACAGGCATGGCTGTGAGAGGGAAAAAGAGGTTTCACGAAGAAACACGTATTCCAGTTTCTGATTCAGAGCTCATCCTGTCCTGTTCTCTAGCTAAAGGGAAACTCAAAGTGAGGCCTAGCTTCGAAGGAGGGCCCTGATACGCCATGCAGTGGAGTAGGCGTGCAGCAGCTTCCATGAGGCCTTAGTCGCTCTTCTGCTTTAGTTGAACGCTAGTAAGCTTTTCAGGACTCGTAGAGCCCTCGCGGCAGCACTCGTTTCCGTACAAGGACACTGAGTACTCCAAGGCTTCCCTGGGCTTGCTGGGCCACAGTCAGACCCGTAGGCCTGTCAGGGTGCCCATGGGTAGGCGGAGTAAAGGGTAACACACTGCACGCTTCATTCGGGGAGCTAGGTATCCCCAGCTACAGAAAGGTTTCATGAACACAGTTCTAGAAAATCCAGCATACCATGGAAATCGTCCTCGTGACCCTAGTCTCAGCTGTACTGAGAAAAACTCTCTGCTTACAAGTCCTTCTAGGACCTCATAACAAGTCACCGTATCTCAAGATTAAAGGCAGATTGCATTGCAACTTCCACTACAACACTGTTTTCTGTGGAACAATTCAGGCTTTTGGGAGAGGCACAGGACCCTAGGAGACCTAGGGCACTCTTTCGTCTAGGCATTTCACTACACGCAGAGCACCCTGTGTAGAAAAGTTGAATGAGGGAAGAGCCAGGGAGGTAGCTAGGTCTCTTTTGACCTGCCAGAAGCCAGAGACACTTACGCTGCGTGTCAACCTGGAGATGGTGCCTGATGGGACTGGCCTTGTTTTCCCACCTTGAAAGCTCCTCTTATGCGCCTTGAAGCTCCCTTAAAAACCCTGTTGTTGTCAGGCTTATACTCATTGCAGGCATGACTGTTAGAGGAAAAAGAGGTTACATGAAGAGACAGGGTATTTTAGTTTCCGAGTCAGAGCGCATCCTGTCCTGTTTTATAGCTAAAGGGAAACTCAAAGGGAGCTCTCACTTCCAAGGTGGGCCCTGATATGCCAAGTAGCGGGGTAGGCGTGCAACAGTTTCCATGAGGCCTTAGAAGTTCTCCTGCGTTAGATGAACGCTAGTAAGGTTTTCAGGACTCCTAAATGCCTCGCGGCAGCACTCGTTTCCATACAAAGACACTGAGTACTCCAAGGGTTCCCTGGGCTTGCTGGGCCACAGTCAGACCCGTAGGCCCGTCAGGATGCCCCTGGGTAGGCCGAGTGAAGGGTAACACGCTGCACGCTTTACTCGGGGAGCTAGATATCCCCAACTACCGAAAGGTTTCATGAACACGGTTCTAGAAAGTCAGGCATGCCGTGGAAGTCGTCCTCGTTGCCCTAGTCTGAGCTGTACTGAGAAAAACTCTCTGCTTACAAGTCCTTCTAGGACCTCATAGCTTAAGTCACCGTATCTCAAGGAGAAAGGCAGCTTGCATTGCAACTTCCACTACAGCACAGTTTTCTGTGGAACACTTCAGGCTTTTGGGAGAGGCACCGGACCCTCAGAGACCTAGGGCCCTCTTTCGTCTAGGCAGTTCACTACACGCAGAACACCCTGTGTAGAAAAGTTGAATCAGGGAAGAGCCAGGGAGCTAGCTAGGTCTCTTTTGACCTGCCAGTACCCTGAGACACTTACTCTGAGTGTCATCCTGGAGATGGTGCCTGATGGGACTGGCCTTGTTTTCCCACCTTGAAAGCTCCTCTTATGCGCCTTGAAGATCCCTTAAAAACACTGTGGTTGTCAGCCTTATACTCACGGCAGGCATGGCTGTGAGAGGGAAAAAAAGGTTTCACGAAGAAACAGGGTATCCCAGTTTCTCGGTCAGAGCTCATCCTGTCCTGTTCTATAGCTAAAGGGAATCTCAACGTGAGGCCTAACTTCGAAGGAGGGCCCTGATATGCCATGCAGCAGGGTAGGAGTGCGCAGCTTCCATGAGGCCTTAGTCGCACTTCTGCATTAGTTTCACGGTACTAATCTTCTCAGGACTCCTGCTCCCTTGCGTCTGCACCCGTTTCCGTACAAAGACACTGAGTAACCCCCAGGCTCCCCTGAGTTGAAGATCAACATTCAGACACGTAGGCCCTTCGGAGTGCCCGTGTCTGTGCCGAGTGAAGGGCAGCATGATGCACGCTCCCTCGGGGGAGCTCGATTTCCTCAGCTCACCAACAGCCTCAGGAACACGGTTGTAGTAGGTGCAGCATGCCATGCCAGTCTGCCTGCTTACAGTAGTCCGAGCTGTACTGAGGAAAACTCTTTGCTTACAGTTCCTTCTACCAGCTCCTAGCTGAAGTCAACCAACCTCTAGGAGAGAGTCGGCTTGTGGTCCAAGTGCAACTAGAGCACACTTTCTGGTGTAACGCCGCAGGCTTTTGGAAGATGCCCAGGAGCCCAGGACACCTAGGGAATTCTTTCATTTAGGCAGTTCGCTACACGCAGAACACCCTGCAGAGAAAAGTTGATTCTCCAAGGACCCAGTGAGGAGCTAGGTCTCTTTTGACCTGCTAGAAACCACAGATGCTTCTTCTGCGTGTCAGCCTGGAAATGGCGGCCTTAGGAGACAAGCCTTGTTTTCCCGTCTTGAAAGCTCCATTCATGCGGCCTTGAAGCTACCTGAAAAACACTGTGGTTGTCGGACTTGTCCTCACTCCAGGCATGGCTCTGGAAGAAAATGAGTTTTCTCCAAAGAAAGAGGGTGCTTCCAGGCCCTGGTGGGGAGCATATCCTGCCCTGCACTAGAGCTAAGGGGAATCTCAACGTGCGCCCTACCCTCGACCTAAGGCTCTGATTTGCCCTCCAGAAGGGTAGTTGTGCAGCATTTTCCTTGAGGCCTTAGTCGCAGTCCTGCATTAGTTTAAAGGTACTACTCTTCTCAGGACTCCAGGCCCACTCGTGTCAGTACCCATTTGCGTACAAGAACTCTGAGTACCCCAGGACTCCCCTGGGCTTGCTGGGCCACACTCAGACCCGTAGGCCCTTCAGTGTGCCCCTTTTTAGGCCGAGTGAAAGATAACAAACTGCACTCTTTCTTGGGAAAGCTAGATTTCCTCAGCTCACCATCAGCCTCAGGAACACGGTTCTAGCAAGGCCAGCAAACCATGGAAGTCTGCCTCATCGGCCGATTCTGAGCTGTACTGAGTAAAACTCTCTGCTTTGAAGTCCTTCGAGGACCTCGTACCTGAAGTCACCGTATCTCAAGGAGAAAGACGGCTTGCATTCCAACTTCCACTACGGCACAGTGTTCTGTGTAACACTTCAGGCTTTGGGACATGCACAGGGCTCTTAGAGACCTAGGGCAGTCTATTGTCTAGGCACTTCACTACACGTACAACACCCTGTGCAGAAATATTGATTCTGGGCAGAGCCAAGTAGGTAGCCAGGTCTCTTTTGACCTCTTAGAAACCACAGCTACTTATGCTGTGTGTCAATCTGGAAACAGGACCTGATGGGGCTAGCCTTGCTGTCCCATCATGAAAGCTCCTTTTATGCGCCTAGAAGCTAACTGAAAAACACTGTTGGTGTCGGGCTTATACTCACGACAGGCATGGCTGTGAGAGGGAAAAAGAGGTTTCACGAAGAAACACGTATTCCAGTTTCTGATTCAGAGCTCATCCTGTCCTGTTCTCTAGCTAAAGGGAAACTCAAAGTGAGGCCTAGCTTCGAAGGAGGGCCCTGATACGCCATGCAGTGGAGTAGGCGTGCAGCAGCTTCCATGAGGCCTTAGTCGCTCTTCTGCTTTAGTTGAACGCTAGTAAGCTTTTCAGGACTCGTAGAGCCCTCGCGGCAGCACTCGTTTCCGTACAAGGACACTGAGTACTCCAAGGCTTCCCTGGGCTTGCTGGGCCACAGTCAGACCCGTAGGCCTGTCAGGGTGCCCATGGGTAGGCGGAGTAAAGGGTAACACACTGCACGCTTCATTCGGGGAGCTAGGTATCCCCAGCTACAGAAAGGTTTCATGAACACAGTTCTAGAAAATCCAGCATACCATGGAAATCGTCCTCGTGACCCTAGTCTCAGCTGTACTGAGAAAAACTCTCTGCTTACAAGTCCTTCTAGGACCTCATAACAAGTCACCGTATCTCAAGATTAAAGGCAGATTGCATTGCAACTTCCACTACAACACTGTTTTCTGTGGAACAATTCAGGCTTTTGGGAGAGGCACAGGACCCTAGGAGACCTAGGGCACTCTTTCGTCTAGGCATTTCACTACACGCAGAGCACCCTGTGTAGAAAAGTTGAATGAGGGAAGAGCCAGGGAGGTAGCTAGGTCTCTTTTGACCTGCCAGAAGCCAGAGACACTTACGCTGCGTGTCAACCTGGAGATGGTGCCTGATGGGACTGGCCTTGTTTTCCCACCTTGAAAGCTCCTCTTCTGCGCCTTGAAGCTCCCTTAAAAACCCTGTTGTTGTCAGGCTTATACTCATTGCAGGCATGACTGTTAGAGGAAAAAGAGGTTACACGAAGAGACAGGGTATTTTAGTTTCCGAGTCAGAGCGCATCCTGTCCTGTTTTATAGCTAAAGGGAAACTCAAAGGGAGCTCTCACTTCCAAGGTGGGCCCTGATATGCCAAGTAGCGGGGTAGGCGTGCAACAGTTTCCATGAGGCCTTAGAAGTTCTCCTGCGTTAGATGAACGCTAGTAAGGTTTTCAGGACTCCTAAATGCCTCGCGGCAGCACTCGTTTCCATACAAAGACACTGAGTACTCCAAGGCTTCCCTGGGCTTGCTGGGCCACAGTCAGACCCGTAGGCCCGTCAGGATGCCCCTGGGTAGGCCGAGTGAAGGGTAACACGCTGCACGCTTTACTCGGGGAGCTAGATATCCCCAACTACCGAAAGGTTTCATGAACACGGTTCTAGAAAGTCAGGCATGCCGTGGAAGTCGTCCTCGTTGCCCTAGTCTGAGCTGTACTGAGAAAAACTCTCTGCTTACAAGTCCTTCTAGGACCTCATAGCTTAAGTCACCGTATCTCAAGGAGAAAGGCAGCTTGCATTGCAACTTCCACTACAGCACAGTTTTCTGTGGAACACTTCAGGCTTTTGGGAGAGGCACCGGACCCTCAGAGACCTAGGGCCCTCTTTCGTCTAGGCAGTTCACTACACGCAGAACACCCTGTGTAGAAAAGTTGAATCAGGGAAGAGCCAGGGAGCTAGCTAGGTCTCTTTTGACCTGCCAGTACCCTGAGACACTTACTCTGAGTGTCATCCTGGAGATGGTGCCTGATGGGACTGGCCTTGTTTTCCCACCTTGAAAGCTCCTCTTATGCGCCTTGAAGATCCCTTAAAAACACTGTGGTTGTCAGCCTTATACTCACGGCAGGCATGGCTGTGAGAGGGAAAAAAAGGTTTCACGAAGAAACAGGGTATCCCAGTTTCTCGGTCAGAGCTCATCCTGTCCTGTTCTATAGCTAAAGGGAATCTCAACGTGAGGCCTAACTTCGAAGGAGGGCCCTGATATGCCATGCAGCAGGGTAGGAGTGCGCAGCTTCCATGAGGCCTTAGTCGCACTTCTGCATTAGTTTCACGGTACTAATCTTCTCAGGACTCCTGCTCCCTTGCGTCTGCACCCGTTTCCGTACAAAGACACTGAGTAACCCCCAGGCTCCCCTGAGTTGAAGATCAACATTCAGACACGTAGGCCCTTCGGAGTGCCCGTGTCTGTGCCGAGTGAAGGGCAGCATGATGCACGCTCCCTCGGGGGAGCTCGATTTCCTCAGCTCACCAACAGCCTCAGGAACACGGTTGTAGTAGGTGCAGCATGCCATGCCAGTCTGCCTGCTTACAGTAGTCCGAGCTGTACTGAGGAAAACTCTTTGCTTACAGTTCCTTCTACCAGCTCCTAGCTGAAGTCAACCAACCTCTAGGAGAGAGTCGGCTTGTGGTCCAAGTGCAACTAGAGCACACTTTCTGGTGTAACGCCGCAGGCTTTTGGAAGATGCCCAGGAGCCCAGGACACCTAGGGAATTCTTTCATTTAGGCAGTTCGCTACACGCAGAACACCCTGCAGAGAAAAGTTGATTCTCCAAGGACCCAGTGAGGAGCTAGGTCTCTTTTGACCTGCTAGAAACCACAGATGCTTCTTCTGCGTGTCAGCCTGGAAATGGCGGCCTTAGGAGACAAGCCTTGTTTTCCCGTCTTGAAAGCTCCATTCATGCGGCCTTGAAGCTACCTGAAAAACACTGTGGTTGTCGGACTTGTCCTCACTCCAGGCATGGCTCTGGAAGAAAATGAGTTTTCTCCAAAGAAAGAGGGTGCTTCCAGGCCCTGGTGGGGAGCATATCCTGCCCTGCACTAGAGCTAAGGGGAATCTCAACGTGCGCCCTACCCTCGACCTAAGGCTCTGATTTGCCCTCCAGAAGGGTAGTTGTGCAGCATTTTCCTTGAGGCCTTAGTCGCAGTCCTGCATTAGTTTAAAGGTACTACTCTTCTCAGGACTCCAGGCCCACTCGTGTCAGTACCCATTTGCGTACAAGAACTCTGAGTACCCCAGGACTCCCCTGGGCTTGCTGGGCCACACTCAGACCCGTAGGCCCTTCAGTGTGCCCCTTTTTAGGCCGAGTGAAAGATAACAAACTGCACTCTTTCTTGGGAAAGCTAGATTTCCTCAGCTCACCATCAGCCTCAGGAACACGGTTCTAGCAAGGCCAGCAAACCATGGAAGTCTGCCTCATCGGCCGATTCTGAGCTGTACTGAGTAAAACTCTCTGCTTTGAAGTCCTTCGAGGACCTCGTACCTGAAGTCACCGTATCTCAAGGAGAAAGACGGCTTGCATTCCAACTTCCACTACGGCACAGTGTTCTGTGTAACACTTCAGGCTTTGGGACATGCACAGGGCTCTTAGAGACCTAGGGCAGTCTATTGTCTAGGCACTTCACTACACGTACAACACCCTGTGCAGAAATATTGATTCTGGGCAGAGCCAAGTAGGTAGCCAGGTCTCTTTTGACCTCTTAGAAACCACAGCTACTTATGCTGTGTGTCAATCTGGAAACAGGACCTGATGGGGCTAGCCTTGCTGTCCCATCATGAAAGCTCCTTTTATGCGCCTAGAAGCTAACTGAAAAACACTGTTGGTGTCGGGCTTATACTCACGACAGGCATGGCTGTGAGAGGGAAAAAGAGGTTTCACGAAGAAACACGTATTCCAGTTTCTGATTCAGAGCTCATCCTGTCCTGTTCTCTAGCTAAAGGGAAACTCAAAGTGAGGCCTAGCTTCGAAGGAGGGCCCTGATACGCCATGCAGTGGAGTAGGCGTGCAGCAGCTTCCATGAGGCCTTAGTCGCTCTTCTGCTTTAGTTGAACGCTAGTAAGCTTTTCAGGACTCGTAGAGCCCTCGCGGCAGCACTCGTTTCCGTACAAGGACACTGAGTACTCCAAGGCTTCCCTGGGCTTGCTGGGCCACAGTCAGACCCGTAGGCCTGTCAGGGTGCCCATGGGTAGGCGGAGTAAAGGGTAACACACTGCACGCTTCATTCGGGGAGCTAGGTATCCCCAGCTACAGAAAGGTTTCATGAACACAGTTCTAGAAAATCCAGCATACCATGGAAATCGTCCTCGTGACCCTAGTCTCAGCTGTACTGAGAAAAACTCTCTGCTTACAAGTCCTTCTAGGACCTCATAACAAGTCACCGTATCTCAAGATTAAAGGCAGATTGCATTGCAACTTCCACTACAACACTGTTTTCTGTGGAACAATTCAGGCTTTTGGGAGAGGCACAGGACCCTAGGAGACCTAGGGCACTCTTTCGTCTAGGCATTTCACTACACGCAGAGCACCCTGTGTAGAAAAGTTGAATGAGGGAAGAGCCAGGGAGGTAGCTAGGTCTCTTTTGACCTGCCAGAAGCCAGAGACACTTACGCTGCGTGTCAACCTGGAGATGGTGCCTGATGGGACTGGCCTTGTTTTCCCACCTTGAAAGCTCCTCTTCTGCGCCTTGAAGCTCCCTTAAAAACCCTGTTGTTGTCAGGCTTATACTCATTGCAGGCATGACTGTTAGAGGAAAAAGAGGTTACACGAAGAGACAGGGTATTTTAGTTTCCGAGTCAGAGCGCATCCTGTCCTGTTTTATAGCTAAAGGGAAACTCAAAGGGAGCTCTCACTTCCAAGGTGGGCCCTGATATGCCAAGTAGCGGGGTAGGCGTGCAACAGTTTCCATGAGGCCTTAGAAGTTCTCCTGCGTTAGATGAACGCTAGTAAGGTTTTCAGGACTCCTAAATGCCTCGCGGCAGCACTCGTTTCCATACAAAGACACTGAGTACTCCAAGGCTTCCCTGGGCTTGCTGGGCCACAGTCAGACCCGTAGGCCCGTCAGGATGCCCCTGGGTAGGCCGAGTGAAGGGTAACACGCTGCACGCTTTACTCGGGGAGCTAGATATCCCCAACTACCGAAAGGTTTCATGAACACGGTTCTAGAAAGTCAGGCATGCCGTGGAAGTCGTCCTCGTTGCCCTAGTCTGAGCTGTACTGAGAAAAACTCTCTGCTTACAAGTCCTTCTAGGACCTCATAGCTTAAGTCACCGTATCTCAAGGAGAAAGGCAGCTTGCATTGCAACTTCCACTACAGCACAGTTTTCTGTGGAACACTTCAGGCTTTTGGGAGAGGCACCGGACCCTCAGAGACCTAGGGCCCTCTTTCGTCTAGGCAGTTCACTACACGCAGAACACCCTGTGTAGAAAAGTTGAATCAGGGAAGAGCCAGGGAGCTAGCTAGGTCTCTTTTGACCTGCCAGTACCCTGAGACACTTACTCTGAGTGTCATCCTGGAGATGGTGCCTGATGGGACTGGCCTTGTTTTCCCACCTTGAAAGCTACTCTTATGCGCCTTGAAGATCCCTTAAAAACACTGTGGTTGTCAGCCTTATACTCACGGCAGGCATGGCTGTGAGAGGGAAAAAAAGGTTTCACGAAGAAACAGGGTATCCCAGTTTCTCGGTCAGAGCTCATCCTGTCCTGTTCTATAGCTAAAGGGAATCTCAACGTGAGGCCTAACTTCGAAGGAGGGCCCTGATATGCCATGCAGCAGGGTAGGAGTGCGCAGCTTCCATGAGGCCTTAGTCGCACTTCTGCATTAGTTTCACGGTACTAATCTTCTCAGGACTCCTGCTCCCTTGCGTCTGCACCCGTTTCCGTACAAAGACACTGAGTAACCCCCAGGCTCCCCTGAGTTGAAGATCAACATTCAGATACGTAGGCCCTTCGGAGTGCCCGTGTCTGTGCCGAGTGAAGGGCAGCATGATGCACGCTCCCTCGGGGGAGCTCGATTTCCTCAGCTCACCAACAGCCTCAGGAACACGGTTGTAGTAGGTGCAGCATGCCATGCCAGTCTGCCTGCTTACAGTAGTCCGAGCTGTACTGAGGAAAACTCTTTGCTTACAGTTCCTTCTACCAGCTCCTAGCTGAAGTCAACCAACCTCTAGGAGAGAGTCGGCTTGTGGTCCAAGTGCAACTAGAGCACACTTTCTGGTGTAACGCCGCAGGCTTTTGGAAGATGCCCAGGAGCCCAGGACACCTAGGGAATTCTTTCATTTAGGCAGTTCGCTACACGCAGAACACCCTGCAGAGAAGAGTTGATTCTCCAAGGACCCAGTGAGGAGCTAGGTCTCTTTTGACCTGCTAGAAACCACAGATGCTTCTTCTGCGTGTCAGCCTGGAAATGGCGGCCTTAGGAGACAAGCCTTGTTTTCCCGTCTTGAAAGCTCCATTCATGCGGCCTTGAAGCTACCTGAAAAACACTGTGGTTGTCGGACTTGTCCTCACTCCAGGCATGGCTCTGGAAGAAAATGAGTTTTCTCCAAAGAAAGAGGGTGCTTCCAGGCCCTGGTGGGGAGCATATCCTGCCCTGCACTAGAGCTAAGGGGAATCTCAACGTGCGCCCTACCCTCGACCTAAGGCTCTGATTTGCCCTCCAGAAGGGTAGTTGTGCAGCATTTTCCTTGAGGCCTTAGTCGCAGTCCTGCATTAGTTTAAAGGTACTACTCTTCTCAGGACTCCAGGCCCACTCGTGTCAGTACCCATTTGCGTACAAGAACTCTGAGTACCCCAGGACTCCCCTGGGCTTGCTGGGCCACACTCAGACCCGTAGGCCCTTCAGTGTGCCCCTTTTTAGGCCGAGTGAAAGATAACAAACTGCACTCTTTCTTGGGAAAGCTAGATTTCCTCAGCTCACCATCAGCCTCAGGAACACGGTTCTAGCAAGGCCAGCAAACCATGGAAGTCTGCCTCATCGGCCGATTCTGAGCTGTACTGAGTAAAACTCTCTGCTTTGAAGTCCTTCGAGGACCTCGTACCTGAAGTCACCGTATCTCAAGGAGAAAGACGGCTTGCATTCCAACTTCCACTACGGCACAGTGTTCTGTGTAACACTTCAGGCTTTGGGACATGCACAGGGCTCTTAGAGACCTAGGGCAGTCTATTGTCTAGGCACTTCACTACACGTACAACACCCTGTGCAGAAATATTGATTCTGGGCAGAGCCAAGTAGGTAGCCAGGTCTCTTTTGACCTCTTAGAAACCACAGCTACTTATGCTGTGTGTCAATCTGGAAACAGGACCTGATGGGGCTAGCCTTGCTGTCCCATCATGAAAGCTCCTTTTATGCGCCTAGAAGCTAACTGAAAAACACTGTTGGTGTCGGGCTTATACTCACGACAGGCATGGCTGTGAGAGGGAAAAAGAGGTTTCACGAAGAAACACGTATTCCAGTTTCTGATTCAGAGCTCATCCTGTCCTGTTCTCTAGCTAAAGGGAAACTCAAAGTGAGGCCTAGCTTCGAAGGAGGGCCCTGATACGCCATGCAGTGGAGTAGGCGTGCAGCAGCTTCCATGAGGCCTTAGTCGCTCTTCTGCTTTAGTTGAACGCTAGTAAGCTTTTCAGGACTCGTAGAGCCCTCGCGGCAGCACTCGTTTCCGTACAAGGACACTGAGTACTCCAAGGCTTCCCTGGGCTTGCTGGGCCACAGTCAGACCCGTAGGCCTGTCAGGGTGCCCATGGGTAGGCGGAGTAAAGGGTAACACACTGCACGCTTCATTCGGGGAGCTAGGTATCCCCAGCTACAGAAAGGTTTCATGAACACAGTTCTAGAAAATCCAGCATACCATGGAAATCGTCCTCGTGACCCTAGTCTCAGCTGTACTGAGAAAAACTCTCTGCTTACAAGTCCTTCTAGGACCTCATAACAAGTCACCGTATCTCAAGATTAAAGGCAGATTGCATTGCAACTTCCACTACAACACTGTTTTCTGTGGAACAATTCAGGCTTTTGGGAGAGGCACAGGACCCTAGGAGACCTAGGGCACTCTTTCGTCTAGGCATTTCACTACACGCAGAGCACCCTGTGTAGAAAAGTTGAATGAGGGAAGAGCCAGGGAGGTAGCTAGGTCTCTTTTGACCTGCCAGAAGCCAGAGACACTTACGCTGCGTGTCAACCTGGAGATGGTGCCTGATGGGACTGGCCTTGTTTTCCCACCTTGAAAGCTCCTCTTATGCGCCTTGAAGCTCCCTTAAAAACCCTGTTGTTGTCAGGCTTATACTCATTGCAGGCATGACTGTTAGAGGAAAAAGAGGTTACACGAAGAGACAGGGTATTTTAGTTTCCGAGTCAGAGCGCATCCTGTCCTGTTTTATAGCTAAAGGGAAACTCAAAGGGAGCTCTCACTTCCAAGGTGGGCCCTGATATGCCAAGTAGCGGGGTAGGCGTGCAACAGTTTCCATGAGGCCTTAGAAGTTCTCCTGCGTTAGATGAACGCTAGTAAGGTTTTCAGGACTCCTAAATGCTTCGCGGCAGCACTCGTTTCCATACAAAGACACTGAGTACTCCAAGGCTTCCCTGGGCTTGCTGGGCCACAGTCAGACCCGTAGGCCCGTCAGGATGCCCCTGGGTAGGCCGAGTGAAGGGTAACACGCTGCACGCTTTACTCGGGGAGCTAGATATCCCCAACTACCGAAAGGTTTCATGAACACGGTTCTAGAAAGTCAGGCATGCCGTGGAAGTCGTCCTCGTTGCCCTAGTCTGAGCTGTACTGAGAAAAACTCTCTGCTTACAAGTCCTTCTAGGACCTCATAGCTTAAGTCACCGTATCTCAAGGAGAAAGGCAGCTTGCATTGCAACTTCCACTACAGCACAGTTTTCTGTGGAACACTTCAGGCTTTTGGGAGAGGCACCGGACCCTCAGAGACCTAGGGCCCTCTTTCGTCTAGGCAGTTCACTACACGCAGAACACCCTGTGTAGAAAAGTTGAATCAGGGAAGAGCCAGGGAGCTAGCTAGGTCTCTTTTGACCTGCCAGTACCCTGAGACACTTACTCTGAGTGTCATCCTGGAGATGGTGCCTGATGGGACTGGCCTTGTTTTCCCACCTTGAAAGCTCCTCTTATGCGCCTTGAAGATCCCTTAAAAACACTGTGGTTGTCAGCCTTATACTCACGGCAGGCATGGCTGTGAGAGGGAAAAAAAGGTTTCACGAAGAAACAGGGTATCCCAGTTTCTCGGTCAGAGCTCATCCTGTCCTGTTCTATAGCTAAAGGGAATCTCAACGTGAGGCCTAACTTCGAAGGAGGGCCCTGATATGCCATGCAGCAGGGTAGGAGTGCGCAGCTTCCATGAGGCCTTAGTCGCACTTCTGCATTAGTTTCACGGTACTAATCTTCTCAGGACTCCTGCTCCCTTGCGTCTGCACCCGTTTCCGTACAAAGACACTGAGTAACCCCCAGGCTCCCCTGAGTTGAAGATCAACATTCAGACACGTAGGCCCTTCGGAGTGCCCGTGTCTGTGCCGAGTGAAGGGCAGCATGATGCACGCTCCCTCGGGGGAGCTCGATTTCCTCAGCTCACCAACAGCCTCAGGAACACGGTTGTAGTAGGTGCAGCATGCCATGCCAGTCTGCCTGCTTACAGTAGTCCGAGCTGTACTGAGGAAAACTCTTTGCTTACAGTTCCTTCTACCAGCTCCTAGCTGAAGTCAACCAACCTCTAGGAGAGAGTCGGCTTGTGGTCCAAGTGCAACTAGAGCACACTTTCTGGTGTAACGCCGCAGGCTTTTGGAAGATGCCCAGGAGCCCAGGACACCTAGGGAATTCTTTCATTTAGGCAGTTCGCTACACGCAGAACACCCTGCAGAGAAGAGTTGATTCTCCAAGGACCCAGTGAGGAGCTAGGTCTCTTTTGACCTGCTAGAAACCACAGATGCTTCTTCTGCGTGTCAGCCTGGAAATGGCGGCCTTAGGAGACAAGCCTTGTTTTCCCGTCTTGAAAGCTCCATTCATGCGGCCTTGAAGCTACCTGAAAAACACTGTGGTTGTCGGACTTGTCCTCACTCCAGGCATGGCTCTGGAAGAAAATGAGTTTTCTCCAAAGAAAGAGGGTGCTTCCAGGCCCTGGTGGGGAGCATATCCTGCCCTGCACTAGAGCTAAGGGGAATCTCAACGTGCGCCCTACCCTCGACCTAAGGCTCTGATTTGCCCTCCAGAAGGGTAGTTGTGCAGCATTTTCCTTGAGGCCTTAGTCGCAGTCCTGCATTAGTTTAAAGGTACTACTCTTCTCAGGACTCCAGGCCCACTCGTGTCAGTACCCATTTGCGTACAAGAACTCTGAGTACCCCAGGACTCCCCTGGGCTTGCTGGGCCACACTCAGACCCGTAGGCCCTTCAGTGTGCCCCTTTTTAGGCCGAGTGAAAGATAACAAACTGCACTCTTTCTTGGGAAAGCTAGATTTCCTCAGCTCACCATCAGCCTCAGGAACACGGTTCTAGCAAGGCCAGCAAACCATGGAAGTCTGCCTCCTCACCCGATTCTGAGCTGTACTGAGTAAACCTCTCTGCTTTGAAGTCCTTCGAGGACCTCAGACCTGAAGTCACCGTATCTCAAGGAGAAAGACGGCTTGCATTCCAACTTCCACTACGGCACAGTGTTCTGTGTAACACTTCAGGCTTTGGGACATGCACAGGGCTCTTAGAGACCTAGGGCAGTCTATTCTCTAGGCACTTCACTACACGTACAACACCCTGTGCAGAAAAATTGATTCTGGGAAGAGCCAAGTAGGTAGCTAGGTCTCTTTTGACCTCTTAGAAACCACAGCTACTTATGTGGTGTGTCAATCTGGAAACAGGACCTGATGGGGCTAGCCTTGCTGTCCCATCATGAAAGCTCCTTTTATGGGCCTAGAAGCTAGAATCTAACTGAAAAACACTGTTGGTGTCGGGCTTATACTCACGACAGGCATGGCTGTGAGAGGGAAAAAGAGGTTTCACGAAGAAACACGTATTCCAGTTTCTGATTCAGAGCTCATCCTGTCCTGTTCTCTAGCTAAAGGGAAACTCAAAGTGAGGCCTAGCTTCGAAGGAGGGCCCTGACATGCCATGCAGCGGAGTAGGCGTGCAGCAGCTTCCATGAGGCCTTAGTCGCTCTTCTGCTTTAGTTGAACGCTAGTAAGCTTTTCAGGACTCGTAGACCCCCTCGCGGCAGCACTCGTTTCCGTACAAGGACCCTGAGCACCCCCAGGCTCCCCTGAGCTTGCTGGGCCACACTCAGACCCGTAGGCCATTCAGGGTGGCCCTGCGTAGGTCGAGTGAAGAGTCACACGCTGCACTCTTCCTTGGGCGAGCTAGATATCCCCAGCTCGCCAACGGCTTCATGAACGCGGTCCTAGCAAGTCCAGCATACCATGGAATTCGTCCTCGTTGCCCTACTCTGAGCGGTACTGAGAAAAACTCTCTGCTTACAAGTCCTTCTAGGACCTCATACCTGAAGTCACCGTATCTCCAGGAGAAAGGCAGCTTGCATTGCAACTTCCACTACAGCACAGTTTTGTGTGGAACACTTCAGGCTTTTGGGAGAGGCACAGGACCCTAGGAGTCCTAGGGCAGTCTTTCATCTAAGCAGTTCGCTACCCGCAGAGCACCTTATGTAGAAAAGTTGAATAAGGGAAGAGCCAGGGAGGTAGCTAGGTCTCTTTTGACCTGCCAGAAGCCGGAGACACTTACGCTGCGTGTCAACCTGGAGATGGTGCCTGATGGGACTGGCCTTGCTTTCCCACCTTGAAAGCTCCTCTTATGCGCCTTGAAGCTCCCATAAAAACACTGTGGTTGTCAGCATTATATTCATTGCAGGCATGGCTGTGTGAGGGAAAAAGAGGATACACGAAGAGACAGGGTATTTCAGTTTCTGATTCAGAGCTAATCCTGTCCTGTTTTATAGCTAAAGGGAAACTCAAAGTGAGCCCTCGCTTCGAAGGAGGGCCCTGATATGCCATGTAGCGGAGTCGGCGTGCAAAGGCTTCCATGAGGCCTTAGTCGCTCTCTTGCTTTAGTTGAACGCTAGTAAGGTATTCAGGACTCCTAGACCCCTCGCGGCAGCACTCGTTTCCGTACAAGGACACTGAGTACTCCAAGGCTTCCCTGGGCTTGCTGGGCCACAGTCAGACCCGTAGGCCTGTCAGGGTGCCCATGGGTAGGCGGAGTAAAGGGTAACACACTGCACGCTTCATTCGGGGAGCTAGGTATCCCCAGCTACAGAAAGGTTTCATGAACACAGTTCTAGAAAATCCAGCATAACATGGAAATCGTCCTCGTGACCCTAGTCTCAGCTGTACTGAGAAAAACTCTCTGCTTACAAGTCCTTCTAGGACCTCATAACAAGTCACCGAATCTCAAGATTAAAGGCAGATTGCATTGCAACTTCCACTACAACACTGTTTTCTGTGGAACAATTCAGGCTTTTGGGAGAGGCACAGGACCCTAGGAGACCTAGGGCACTCTTTCGTCTAGGCATTTCACTACACGCAGAGCACCCTGTGTAGAAAAGTTGAATGAGGGAAGAGCCAGGGAGGTAGCTAGGTCTCTTTGGACCTGCCAGAAGCCAGAGACACTTACGCTGCGTGTCAACCTGGAGATGGTGCCTGATGGGACTGGCCTTGTTTTCCCACCTTGAAAGCTCCTCTTATGCGCCTTGAAGCTCCCTTAAAAACCCTGTTGTTGTCAGGCTTATACTCATTGCAGGCATGACTGTTAGAGGAAAAAGAGGTTACACGAAGAGACAGGGTATCCCAGTTTCTCGGTCAGAGCTCATCCTGTCCTGTTCTATAGCTAAAGGGAATCTCAACGTGAGGCCTAACTTCGAAGGAGGGCCCTGATATGCCATGCAGCAGGGTAGGAGTGCGCAGCTTCCATGAGGCCTTAGTCGCACTTCTGCATTAGTTTCACGGTACTAATCTTCTCAGGACTCCTGCTCCCTTGCGTCTGCACCCGTTTCCGTACAAAGACACTGAGTAACCCCCAGGCTCCCCTGAGTTGAAGATCAACATTCAGACACGTAGGCCCTTCGGAGTGCCCGTGTCTGTGCCGAGTGAAGGGCAGCATGATGCACGCTCCCTCAGGGGAGCTCGATTTCCTCAGCTCACCAACAGCCTCAGGAACACGGTTGTAGTAGGTGCAGCATGCCATGCCAGTCTGCCTGCTTACAGTAGTCCGAGCTGTACTGAGGAAAACTCTTTGCTTACAGTTCCTTCTACCAGCTCCTAGCTGAAGTCAACCAACCTCTAGGAGAGAGTCGGCTTGTGGTCCAAGTGCAACTAGAGCACACTTTCTGGTGTAACGCCGCAGGCTTTTGGAAGATGCCCAGGAGCCCAGGACACCTAGGGAATTCTTTCATTTAGGCAGTTCGCTACACGCAGAACACCCTGCAGAGAAAAGTTGATTCTCCAAGGACCCAGTGAGGAGCTAGGTCTCTCTTGACCTGCTAGAAACCACAGATGCTTCTTCTGCGTGTCAGCCTGGAAATGGCGGCCTTAGGAGACAAGCCTTGTTTTCCCGTCTTGAAAGCTCCATTCATGCGGCCTTGAAGCTACCTGAAAAACACTGTGGTTGTCGGACTTGTCCTCACTCCAGGCATGGCTCTGGAAGAAAATGAGTTTTCTCCAAAGAAAGAGGGTGCTTCCAGGCCCTGGTGGGGAGCATATCCTGCCCTGCACTAGAGCTAAGGGGAATCTCAACGTGCGCCCTACCCTCGACCTAAGGCTCTGATTTGCCCTCCAGAAGGGTAGTTGTGCAGCATTTTCCTTGAGGCCTTAGTCGCAGTCCTGCATTAGTTTAAAGGTACTACTCTTCTCAGGACTCCAGGCCCACTCGTGTCAGTACCCATTTGCGTACAAGAACTCTGAGTACCCCAGGACTCCCCTGGGCTTGCTGGGCCACACTCAGACCCGTAGGCCCTTCAGTGTGCCCCTTTTTAGGCCGAGTGAAAGATAACAAACTGCACTCTTTCTTGGGAAAGCTAGATTTCCTCAGCTCACCATCAGCCTCAGGAACACGGTTCTAGCAAGGCCAGCAAACCATGGAAGTCTGCCTCATCGGCCGATTCTGAGCTGTACTGAGTAAAACTCTCTGCTTTGAAGTCCTTCGAGGACCTCGTACCTGAAGTCACCGTATCTCAAGGAGAAAGACGGCTTGCATTCCAACTTCCACTACGGCACAGTGTTCTGTGTAACACTTCAGGCTTTGGGACATGCACAGGGCTCTTAGAGACCTAGGGCAGTCTATTGTCTAGGCACTTCACTACACGTACAACACCCTGTGCAGAAATATTGATTCTGGGCAGAGCCAAGTAGGTAGCCAGGTCTCTTTTGACCTCTTAGAAACCACAGCTACTTATGCTGTGTGTCAATCTGGAAACAGGACCTGATGGGGCTAGCCTTGCTGTCCCATCATGAAAGCTCCTTTTATGCGCCTAGAAGCTAACTGAAAAACACTGTTGGTGTCGGGCTTATACTCACGACAGGCATGGCTGTGAGAGGGAAAAAGAGGTTTCACGAAGAAACACGTATTCCAGTTTCTGATTCAGAGCTCATCCTGTCCTGTTCTCTAGCTAAAGGGAAACTCAAAGTGAGGCCTAGCTTCGAAGGAGGGCCCTGATACGCCATGCAGTGGAGTAGGCGTGCAAAGGCTTCCATGAGGCCTTAGTCGCTCTTCTGCTTTAGTTGAACGCTAGTAAGCTTTTCAGGACTCGTAGAGCCCTCGCGGCAGCACTCGTTTCCGTACAAGGACACTGAGTACTCCAAGGCTTCCCTGGGCTTGCTGGGCCACAGTCAGACCCGTAGGCCTGTCAGGGTGCCCATGGGTAGGCGGAGTAAAGGGTAACACACTGCACGCTTCATTCGGGGAGCTAGGTATCCCCAGCTACAGAAAGGTTTCATGAACACAGTTCTAGAAAATCCAGCATACCATGGAAATCGTCCTCGTGACCCTAGTCTCAGCTGTACTGAGAAAAACTCTCTGCTTACAAGTCCTTCTAGGACCTCATAACAAGTCACCGTATCTCAAGATTAAAGGCAGATTGCATTGCAACTTCCACTACAACACTGTTTTCTGTGGAACAATTCAGGCTTTTGGGAGAGGCACAGGACCCTAGGAGACCTAGGGCACTCTTTCGTCTAGGCATTTCACTACACGCAGAGCACCCTGTGTAGAAAAGTTGAATGAGGGAAGAGCCAGGGAGGTAGCTAGGTCTCTTTTGACCTGCCAGAAGCCAGAGACACTTACGCTGCGTGTCAACCTGGAGATGGTGCCTGATGGGACTGGCCTTGTTTTCCCACCTTGAAAGCTCCTCTTATGCGCCTTGAAGCTCCCTTAAAAACCCTGTTGTTGTCAGGCTTATACTCATTGCAGGCATGACTGTTAGAGGAAAAAGAGGTTACACGAAGAGACAGGGTATTTTAGTTTCCGAGTCAGAGCGCATCCTGTCCTGTTTTATAGCTAAAGGGAAACTCAAAGGGAGCTCTCACTTCCAAGGTGGGCCCTGATATGCCAAGTAGCGGGGTAGGCGTGCAACAGTTTCCATGAGGCCTTAGAAGTTCTCCTGCGTTAGATGAACGCTAGTAAGGTTTTCAGGACTCCTAAATGCCTCGCGGCAGCACTCGTTTCCATACAAAGACACTGAGTACTCCAAGGCTTCCCTGGGCTTGCTGGGCCACAGTCAGACCCGTAGGCCCGTCAGGATGCCCCTGGGTAGGCCGAGTGAAGGGTAACACGCTGCACGCTTTACTCGGGGAGCTAGATATCCCCAACTACCGAAAGGTTTCATGAACACGGTTCTAGAAAGTCAGGCATGCCGTGGAAGTCGTCCTCGTTGCCCTAGTCTGAGCTGTACTGAGAAAAACTCTCTGCTTACAAGTCCTTCTAGGACCTCATAGCTTAAGTCACCGTATCTCAAGGAGAAAGGCAGCTTGCATTGCAACTTCCACTACAGCACAGTTTTCTGTGGAACACTTCAGGCTTTTGGGAGAGGCACCGGACCCTCAGAGACCTAGGGCCCTCTTTCGTCTAGGCAGTTCACTACACGCAGAACACCCTGTGTAGAAAAGTTGAATCAGGGAAGAGCCAGGGAGCTAGCTAGGTCTCTTTTGACCTGCCAGTACCCTGAGACACTTACTCTGAGTGTCATCCTGGAGATGGTGCCTGATGGGACTGGCCTTGTTTTCCCACCTTGAAAGCTCCTCTTATGCGCCTTGAAGATCCCTTAAAAACACTGTGGTTGTCAGCCTTATACTCACGGCAGGCATGGCTGTGAGAGGGAAAAAAAGGTTTCACGAAGAAACAGGGTATCCCAGTTTCTCGGTCAGAGCTCATCCTGTCCTGTTCTATAGCTAAAGGGAATCTCAACGTGAGGCCTAACTTCGAAGGAGGGCCCTGATATGCCATGCAGCAGGGTAGGAGTGCGCAGCTTCCATGAGGCCTTAGTCGCACTTCTGCATTAGTTTCACGGTACTAATCTTCTCAGGACTCCTGCTCCCTTGCGTCTGCACCCGTTTCCGTACAAAGACACTGAGTAACCCCCAGGCTCCCCTGAGTTGAAGATCAACATTCAGACACGTAGGCCCTTCGGAGTGCCCGTGTCTGTGCCGAGTGAAGGGCAGCATGATGCACGCTCCCTCGGGGGAGCTCGATTTCCTCAGCTCACCAACAGCCTCAGGAACACGGTTGTAGTAGGTGCAGCATGCCATGCCAGTCTGCCTGCTTACAGTAGTCCGAGCTGTACTGAGGAAAACTCTTTGCTTACAGTTCCTTCTACCAGCTCCTAGCTGAAGTCAACCAACCTCTAGGAGAGAGTCGGCTTGTGGTCCAAGTGCAACTAGAGCACACTTTCTGGTGTAACGCCGCAGGCTTTTGGAAGATGCCCAGGAGCCCAGGACACCTAGGGAATTCTTTCATTTAGGCAGTTCGCTACACGCAGAACACCCTGCAGAGAAGAGTTGATTCTCCAAGGACCCAGTGAGGAGCTAGGTCTCTTTTGACCTGCTAGAAACCACAGATGCTTCTTCTGCGTGTCAGCCTGGAAATGGCGGCCTTAGGAGACAAGCCTTGTTTTCCCGTCTTGAAAGCTCCATTCATGCGGCCTTGAAGCTACCTGAAAAACACTGTGGTTGTCGGACTTGTCCTCACTCCAGGCATGGCTCTGGAAGAAAATGAGTTTTCTCCAAAGAAAGAGGGTGCTTCCAGGCCCTGGTGGGGAGCATATCCTGCCCTGCACTAGAGCTAAGGGGAATCTCAACGTGCGCCCTACCCTCGACCTAAGGCTCTGATTTGCCCTCCAGAAGGGTAGTTGTGCAGCATTTTCCTTGAGGCCTTAGTCGCAGTCCTGCATTAGTTTAAAGGTACTACTCTTCTCAGGACTCCAGGCCCACTCGTGTCAGTACCCATTTGCGTACAAGAACTCTGAGTACCCCAGGACTCCCCTGGGCTTGCTGGGCCACACTCAGACCCGTAGGCCCTTCAGTGTGCCCCTTTTTAGGCCGAGTGAAAGATAACAAACTGCACTCTTTCTTGGGAAAGCTAGATTTCCTCAGCTCACCATCAGCCTCAGGAACACGGTTCTAGCAAGGCCAGCAAACCATGGAAGTCTGCCTCCTCACCCGATTCTGAGCTGTACTGAGTAAACCTCTCTGCTTTGAAGTCCTTCGAGGACCTCAGACCTGAAGTCACCGTATCTCAAGGAGAAAGACGGCTTGCATTCCAACTTCCACTACGGCACAGTGTTCTGTGTAACACTTCAGGCTTTGGGACATGCACAGGGCTCTTAGAGACCTAGGGCAGTCTATTCTCTAGGCACTTCACTACACGTACAACACCCTGTGCAGAAAAATTGATTCTGGGAAGAGCCAAGTAGGTAGCTAGGTCTCTTTTGACCTCTTAGAAACCACAGCTACTTATGTGGTGTGTCAATCTGGAAACAGGACCTGATGGGGCTAGCCTTGCTGTCCCATCATGAAAGCTCCTTTTATGGGCCTAGAAGCTAGAAGCTAACTGAAAAACACTGTTGGTGTCGGGCTTATACTCACGACAGGCATGGCTGTGAGAGGGAAAAAGAGGTTTCACGAAGAAACACGTATTCCAGTTTCTGATTCAGAGCTCATCCTGTCCTGTTCTCTAGCTAAAGGGAAACTCAAAGTGAGGCCTAGCTTCGAAGGAGGGCCCTGACATGCCATGCAGCGGAGTAGGCGTGCAGCAGCTTCCATGAGGCCTTAGTCGCTCTTCTGCTTTAGTTGAACGCTAGTAAGCTTTTCAGGACTCGTAGACCCCCTCGCGGCAGCACTCGTTTCCGTACAAGGACCCTGAGCACCCCCAGGCTCCCCTGAGCTTGCTGGGCCACACTCAGACCCGTAGGCCATTCAGGGTGGCCCTGCGTAGGTCGAGTGAAGAGTCACACGCTGCACTCTTCCTTGGGCGAGCTAGATATCCCCAGCTCGCCAACGGCTTCATGAACGCGGTCCTAGCAAGTCCAGCATACCATGGAATTCGTCCTCGTTGCCCTACTCTGAGCGGTACTGAGAAAAACTCTCTGCTTACAAGTCCTTCTAGGACCTCATACCTGAAGTCACCGTATCTCCAGGAGAAAGGCAGCTTGCATTGCAACTTCCACTACAGCACAGTTTTGTGTGGAACACTTCAGGCTTTTGGGAGAGGCACAGGACCCTAGGAGTCCTAGGGCAGTCTTTCATCTAAGCAGTTCGCTACCCGCAGAGCACCTTATGTAGAAAAGTTGAATAAGGGAAGAGCCAGGGAGGTAGCTAGGTCTCTTTTGACCTGCCAGAAGCCGGAGACACTTACGCTGCGTGTCAACCTGGAGATGGTGCCTGATGGGACTGGCCTTGCTTTCCCACCTTGAAAGCTCCTCTTATGCGCCTTGAAGCTCCCATAAAAACACTGTGGTTGTCAGCATTATATTCATTGCAGGCATGGCTGTGTGAGGGAAAAAGAGGATACACGAAGAGACAGGGTATTTCAGTTTCTGATTCAGAGCTAATCCTGTCCTGTTTTATAGCTAAAGGGAAACTCAAAGTGAGCCCTCGCTTCGAAGGAGGGCCCTGATATGCCATGTAGCGGAGTCGGCGTGCAAAGGCTTCCATGAGGCCTTAGTCGCTCTCTTGCTTTAGTTGAACGCTAGTAAGGTATTCAGGACTCCTAGACCCCTCGCGGCAGCACTCGTTTCCGTACAAGGACACTGAGTACTCCAAGGCTTCCCTGGGCTTGCTGGGCCACAGTCAGACCCGTAGGCCTGTCAGGGTGCCCATGGGTAGGCGGAGTAAAGGGTAACACACTGCACGCTTCATTCGGGGAGCTAGGTATCCCCAGCTACAGAAAGGTTTCATGAACACAGTTCTAGAAAATCCAGCATAACATGGAAATCGTCCTCGTGACCCTAGTCTCAGCTGTACTGAGAAAAACTCTCTGCTTACAAGTCCTTCTAGGACCTCATAACAAGTCACCGAATCTCAAGATTAAAGGCAGATTGCATTGCAACTTCCACTACAACACTGTTTTCTGTGGAACAATTCAGGCTTTTGGGAGAGGCACAGGACCCTAGGAGACCTAGGGCACTCTTTCGTCTAGGCATTTCACTACACGCAGAGCACCCTGTGTAGAAAAGTTGAATGAGGGAAGAGCCAGGGAGGTAGCTAGGTCTCTTTGGACCTGCCAGAAGCCAGAGACACTTACGCTGCGTGTCAACCTGGAGATGGTGCCTGATGGGACTGGCCTTGTTTTCCCACCTTGAAAGCTCCTCTTATGCGCCTTGAAGCTCCCTTAAAAACCCTGTTGTTGTCAGGCTTATACTCATTGCAGGCATGACTGTTAGAGGAAAAAGAGGTTACACGAAGAGACAGGGTATCCCAGTTTCTCGGTCAGAGCTCATCCTGTCCTGTTCTATAGCTAAAGGGAATCTCAACGTGAGGCCTAACTTCGAAGGAGGGCCCTGATATGCCATGCAGCAGGGTAGGAGTGCGCAGCTTCCATGAGGCCTTAGTCGCACTTCTGCATTAGTTTCACGGTACTAATCTTCTCAGGACTCCTGCTCCCTTGCGTCTGCACCCGTTTCCGTACAAAGACACTGAGTAACCCCCAGGCTCCCCTGAGTTGAAGATCAACATTCAGACACGTAGGCCCTTCGGAGTGCCCGTGTCTGTGCCGAGTGAAGGGCAGCATGATGCACGCTCCCTCAGGGGAGCTCGATTTCCTCAGCTCACCAACAGCCTCAGGAACACGGTTGTAGTAGGTGCAGCATGCCATGCCAGTCTGCCTGCTTACAGTAGTCCGAGCTGTACTGAGGAAAACTCTTTGCTTACAGTTCCTTCTACCAGCTCCTAGCTGAAGTCAACCAACCTCTAGGAGAGAGTCGGCTTGTGGTCCAAGTGCAACTAGAGCACACTTTCTGGTGTAACGCCGCAGGCTTTTGGAAGATGCCCAGGAGCCCAGGACACCTAGGGAATTCTTTCATTTAGGCAGTTCGCTACACGCAGAACACCCTGCAGAGAAAAGTTGATTCTCCAAGGACCCAGTGAGGAGCTAGGTCTCTCTTGACCTGCTAGAAACCACAGATGCTTCTTCTGCGTGTCAGCCTGGAAATGGCGGCCTTAGGAGACAAGCCTTGTTTTCCCGTCTTGAAAGCTCCATTCATGCGGCCTTGAAGCTACCTGAAAAACACTGTGGTTGTCGGACTTGTCCTCACTCCAGGCATGGCTCTGGAAGAAAATGAGTTTTCTCCAAAGAAAGAGGGTGCTTCCAGGCCCTGGTGGGGAGCATATCCTGCCCTGCACTAGAGCTAAGGGGAATCTCAACGTGCGCCCTACCCTCGACCTAAGGCTCTGATTTGCCCTCCAGAAGGGTAGTTGTGCAGCATTTTCCTTGAGGCCTTAGTCGCAGTCCTGCATTAGTTTAAAGGTACTACTCTTCTCAGGACTCCAGGCCCACTCGTGTCAGTACCCATTTGCGTACAAGAACTCTGAGTACCCCAGGACTCCCCTGGGCTTGCTGGGCCACACTCAGACCCGTAGGCCCTTCAGTGTGCCCCTTTTTAGGCCGAGTGAAAGATAACAAACTGCACTCTTTCTTGGGAAAGCTAGATTTCCTCAGCTCACCATCAGCCTCAGGAACACGGTTCTAGCAAGGCCAGCAAACCATGGAAGTCTGCCTCATCGGCCGATTCTGAGCTGTACTGAGTAAAACTCTCTGCTTTGAAGTCCTTCGAGGACCTCGTACCTGAAGTCACCGTATCTCAAGGAGAAAGACGGCTTGCATTCCAACTTCCACTACGGCACAGTGTTCTGTGTAACACTTCAGGCTTTGGGACATGCACAGGGCTCTTAGAGACCTAGGGCAGTCTATTGTCTAGGCACTTCACTACACGTACAACACCCTGTGCAGAAATATTGATTCTGGGCAGAGCCAAGTAGGTAGCCAGGTCTCTTTTGACCTCTTAGAAACCACAGCTACTTATGCTGTGTGTCAATCTGGAAACAGGACCTGATGGGGCTAGCCTTGCTGTCCCATCATGAAAGCTCCTTTTATGCGCCTAGAAGCTAACTGAAAAACACTGTTGGTGTCGGGCTTATACTCACGACAGGCATGGCTGTGAGAGGGAAAAAGAGGTTTCACGAAGAAACACGTATTCCAGTTTCTGATTCAGAGCTCATCCTGTCCTGTTCTCTAGCTAAAGGGAAACTCAAAGTGAGGCCTAGCTTCGAAGGAGGGCCCTGATACGCCATGCAGTGGAGTAGGCGTGCAGCAGCTTCCATGAGGCCTTAGTCGCTCTTCTGCTTTAGTTGAACGCTAGTAAGCTTTTCAGGACTCGTAGAGCCCTCGCGGCAGCACTCGTTTCCGTACAAGGACACTGAGTACTCCAAGGCTTCCCTGGGCTTGCTGGGCCACAGTCAGACCCGTAGGCCTGTCAGGGTGCCCATGGGTAGGCGGAGTAAAGGGTAACACACTGCACGCTTCATTCGGGGAGCTAGGTATCCCCAGCTACAGAAAGGTTTCATGAACACAGTTCTAGAAAATCCAGCATACCATGGAAATCGTCCTCGTGACCCTAGTCTCAGCTGTACTGAGAAAAACTCTCTGCTTACAAGTCCTTCTAGGACCTCATAACAAGTCACCGTATCTCAAGATTAAAGGCAGATTGCATTGCAACTTCCACTACAACACTGTTTTCTGTGGAACAATTCAGGCTTTTGGGAGAGGCACAGGACCCTAGGAGACCTAGGGCACTCTTTCGTCTAGGCATTTCACTACACGCAGAGCACCCTGTGTAGAAAAGTTGAATGAGGGAAGAGCCAGGGAGGTAGCTAGGTCTCTTTTGACCTGCCAGAAGCCAGAGACACTTACGCTGCGTGTCAACCTGGAGATGGTGCCTGATGGGACTGGCCTTGTTTTCCCACCTTGAAAGCTCCTCTTCTGCGCCTTGAAGCTCCCTTAAAAACCCTGTTGTTGTCAGGCTTATACTCATTGCAGGCATGACTGTTAGAGGAAAAAGAGGTTACACGAAGAGACAGGGTATTTTAGTTTCCGAGTCAGAGCGCATCCTGTCCTGTTTTATAGCTAAAGGGAAACTCAAAGGGAGCTCTCACTTCCAAGGTGGGCCCTGATATGCCAAGTAGCGGGGTAGGCGTGCAACAGTTTCCATGAGGCCTTAGAAGTTCTCCTGCGTTAGATGAACGCTAGTAAGGTTTTCAGGACTCCTAAATGCCTCGCGGCAGCACTCGTTTCCATACAAAGACACTGAGTACTCCAAGGCTTCCCTGGGCTTGCTGGGCCACAGTCAGACCCGTAGGCCCGTCAGGATGCCCCTGGGTAGGCCGAGTGAAGGGTAACACGCTGCACGCTTTACTCGGGGAGCTAGATATCCCCAACTACCGAAAGGTTTCATGAACACGGTTCTAGAAAGTCAGGCATGCCGTGGAAGTCGTCCTCGTTGCCCTAGTCTGAGCTGTACTGAGAAAAACTCTCTGCTTACAAGTCCTTCTAGGACCTCATAGCTTAAGTCACCGTATCTCCAGGAGAAAGGCAGCTTGCATTGCAACTTCCACTACAGCACAGTTTTCTGTGGAACACTTCAGGCTTTTGGGAGAGGCACCGGACCCTCAGAGACCTAGGGCCCTCTTTCGTCTAGGCAGTTCACTACACGCAGAACACCCTGTGTAGAAAAGTTGAATCAGGGAAGAGCCAGGGAGCTAGCTAGGTCTCTTTTGACCTGCCAGTACCCTGAGACACTTACTCTGAGTGTCATCCTGGAGATGGTGCCTGATGGGACTGGCCTTGTTTTCCCACCTTGAAAGCTCCTCTTATGCGCCTTGAAGATCCCTTAAAAACACTGTGGTTGTCAGCCTTATACTCACGGCAGGCATGGCTGTGAGAGGGAAAAAAAGGTTTCACGAAGAAACAGGGTATCCCAGTTTCTCGGTCAGAGCTCATCCTGTCCTGTTCTATAGCTAAAGGGAATCTCAACGTGAGGCCTAACTTCGAAGGAGGGCCCTGATATGCCATGCAGCAGGGTAGGAGTGCGCAGCTTCCATGAGGCCTTAGTCGCACTTCTGCATTAGTTTCACGGTACTAATCTTCTCAGGACTCCTGCTCCCTTGCGTCTGCACCCGTTTCCGTACAAAGACACTGAGTAACCCCCAGGCTCCCCTGAGTTGAAGATCAACATTCAGACACGTAGGCCCTTCGGAGTGCCCGTGTCTGTGCCGAGTGAAGGGCAGCATGATGCACGCTCCCTCGGGGGAGCTCGATTTCCTCAGCTCACCAACAGCCTCAGGAACACGGTTGTAGTAGGTGCAGCATGCCATGCCAGTCTGCCTGCTTACAGTAGTCCGAGCTGTACTGAGGAAAACTCTTTGCTTACAGTTCCTTCTACCAGCTCCTAGCTGAAGTCAACCAACCTCTAGGAGAGAGTCGGCTTGTGGTCCAAGTGCAACTAGAGCACACTTTCTGGTGTAACGCCGCAGGCTTTTGGAAGATGCCCAGGAGCCCAGGACACCTAGGGAATTCTTTCATTTAGGCAGTTCGCTACACGCAGAACACCCTGCAGAGAAGAGTTGATTCTCCAAGGACCCAGTGAGGAGCTAGGTCTCTTTTGACCTGCTAGAAACCACAGATGCTTCTTCTGCGTGTCAGCCTGGAAATGGCGGCCTTAGGAGACAAGCCTTGTTTTCCCGTCTTGAAAGCTCCATTCATGCGGCCTTGAAGCTACCTGAAAAACACTGTGGTTGTCGGACTTGTCCTCACTCCAGGCATGGCTCTGGAAGAAAATGAGTTTTCTCCAAAGAAAGAGGGTGCTTCCAGGCCCTGGTGGGGAGCATATCCTGCCCTGCACTAGAGCTAAGGGGAATCTCAACGTGCGCCCTACCCTCGACCTAAGGCTCTGATTTGCCCTCCAGAAGGGTAGTTGTGCAGCATTTTCCTTGAGGCCTTAGTCGCAGTCCTGCATTAGTTTAAAGGTACTACTCTTCTCAGGACTCCAGGCCCACTCGTGTCAGTACCCATTTGCGTACAAGAACTCTGAGTACCCCAGGACTCCCCTGGGCTTGCTGGGCCACACTCAGACCCGTAGGCCCTTCAGTGTGCCCCTTTTTAGGCCGAGTGAAAGATAACAAACTGCACTCTTTCTTGGGAAAGCTAGATTTCCTCAGCTCACCATCAGCCTCAGGAACACGGTTCTAGCAAGGCCAGCAAACCATGGAAGTCTGCCTCCTCACCCGATTCTGAGCTGTACTGAGTAAACCTCTCTGCTTTGAAGTCCTTCGAGGACCTCAGACCTGAAGTCACCGTATCTCAAGGAGAAAGACGGCTTGCATTCCAACTTCCACTACGGCACAGTGTTCTGTGTAACACTTCAGGCTTTGGGACATGCACAGGGCTCTTAGAGACCTAGGGCAGTCTATTCTCTAGGCACTTCACTACACGTACAACACCCTGTGCAGAAAAATTGATTCTGGGAAGAGCCAAGTAGGTAGCTAGGTCTCTTTTGACCTCTTAGAAACCACAGCTACTTATGTGGTGTGTCAATCTGGAAACAGGACCTGATGGGGCTAGCCTTGCTGTCCCATCATGAAAGCTCCTTTTATGGGCCTAGAAGCTAGAAGCTAACTGAAAAACACTGTTGGTGTCGGGCTTATACTCACGACAGGCATGGCTGTGAGAGGGAAAAAGAGGTTTCACGAAGAAACACGTATTCCAGTTTCTGATTCAGAGCTCATCCTGTCCTGTTCTCTAGCTAAAGGGAAACTCAAAGTGAGGCCTAGCTTCGAAGGAGGGCCCTGACATGCCATGCAGCGGAGTAGGCGTGCAGCAGCTTCCATGAGGCCTTAGTCGCTCTTCTGCTTTAGTTGAACGCTAGTAAGCTTTTCAGGACTCGTAGACCCCCTCGCGGCAGCACTCGTTTCCGTACAAGGACCCTGAGCACCCCCAGGCTCCCCTGAGCTTGCTGGGCCACACTCAGACCCGTAGGCCATTCAGGGTGGCCCTGCGTAGGTCGAGTGAAGAGTCACACGCTGCACTCTTCCTTGGGCGAGCTAGATATCCCCAGCTCGCCAACGGCTTCATGAACGCGGTCCTAGCAAGTCCAGCATACCATGGAATTCGTCCTCGTTGCCCTACTCTGAGCGGTACTGAGAAAAACTCTCTGCTTACAAGTCCTTCTAGGACCTCATACCTGAAGTCACCGTATCTCCAGGAGAAAGGCAGCTTGCATTGCAACTTCCACTACAGCACAGTTTTGTGTGGAACACTTCAGGCTTTTGGGAGAGGCACAGGACCCTAGGAGTCCTAGGGCAGTCTTTCATCTAAGCAGTTCGCTACCCGCAGAGCACCTTATGTAGAAAAGTTGAATAAGGGAAGAGCCAGGGAGGTAGCTAGGTCTCTTTTGACCTGCCAGAAGCCGGAGACACTTACGCTGCGTGTCAACCTGGAGATGGTGCCTGATGGGACTGGCCTTGCTTTCCCACCTTGAAAGCTCCTCTTATGCGCCTTGAAGCTCCCATAAAAACACTGTGGTTGTCAGCATTATATTCATTGCAGGCATGGCTGTGTGAGGGAAAAAGAGGATACACGAAGAGACAGGGTATTTCAGTTTCTGATTCAGAGCTAATCCTGTCCTGTTTTATAGCTAAAGGGAAACTCAAAGTGAGCCCTCGCTTCGAAGGAGGGCCCTGATATGCCATGTAGCGGAGTCGGCGTGCAAAGGCTTCCATGAGGCCTTAGTCGCTCTCTTGCTTTAGTTGAACGCTAGTAAGGTATTCAGGACTCCTAGACCCCTCGCGGCAGCACTCGTTTCCGTACAAGGACACTGAGTACTCCAAGGCTTCCCTGGGCTTGCTGGGCCACAGTCAGACCCGTAGGCCTGTCAGGGTGCCCATGGGTAGGCGGAGTAAAGGGTAACACACTGCACGCTTCATTCGGGGAGCTAGGTATCCCCAGCTACAGAAAGGTTTCATGAACACAGTTCTAGAAAATCCAGCATAACATGGAAATCGTCCTCGTGACCCTAGTCTCAGCTGTACTGAGAAAAACTCTCTGCTTACAAGTCCTTCTAGGACCTCATAACAAGTCACCGAATCTCAAGATTAAAGGCAGATTGCATTGCAACTTCCACTACAACACTGTTTTCTGTGGAACAATTCAGGCTTTTGGGAGAGGCACAGGACCCTAGGAGACCTAGGGCACTCTTTCGTCTAGGCATTTCACTACACGCAGAGCACCCTGTGTAGAAAAGTTGAATGAGGGAAGAGCCAGGGAGGTAGCTAGGTCTCTTTGGACCTGCCAGAAGCCAGAGACACTTACGCTGCGTGTCAACCTGGAGATGGTGCCTGATGGGACTGGCCTTGTTTTCCCACCTTGAAAGCTCCTCTTATGCGCCTTGAAGCTCCCTTAAAAACCCTGTTGTTGTCAGGCTTATACTCATTGCAGGCATGACTGTTAGAGGAAAAAGAGGTTACACGAAGAGACAGGGTATCCCAGTTTCTCGGTCAGAGCTCATCCTGTCCTGTTCTATAGCTAAAGGGAATCTCAACGTGAGGCCTAACTTCGAAGGAGGGCCCTGATATGCCATGCAGCAGGGTAGGAGTGCGCAGCTTCCATGAGGCCTTAGTCGCACTTCTGCATTAGTTTCACGGTACTAATCTTCTCAGGACTCCTGCTCCCTTGCATCTGCACCCGTTTCCGTACAAAGACACTGAGTAACCCCCAGGCTCCCCTGAGTTGAAGATCAACATTCAGACACGTAGGCCCTTCGGAGTGCCCGTGTCTGTGCCGAGTGAAGGGCAGCATGATGCACGCTCCCTCAGGGGAGCTCGATTTCCTCAGCTCACCAACAGCCTCAGGAACACGGTTGTAGTAGGTGCAGCATGCCATGCCAGTCTGCCTGCTTACAGTAGTCCGAGCTGTACTGAGGAAAACTCTTTGCTTACAGTTCCTTCTACCAGCTCCTAGCTGAAGTCAACCAACCTCTAGGAGAGAGTCGGCTTGTGGTCCAAGTGCAACTAGAGCACACTTTCTGGTGTAACGCCGCAGGCTTTTGGAAGATGCCCAGGAGCCCAGGACACCTAGGGAATTCTTTCATTTAGGCAGTTCGCTACACGCAGAACACCCTGCAGAGAAAAGTTGATTCTCCAAGGACCCAGTGAGGAGCTAGGTCTCTCTTGACCTGCTAGAAACCACAGATGCTTCTTCTGCGTGTCAGCCTGGAAATGGCGGCCTTAGGAGACAAGCCTTGTTTTCCCGTCTTGAAAGCTCCATTCATGCGGCCTTGAAGCTACCTGAAAAACACTGTGGTTGTCGGACTTGTCCTCACTCCAGGCATGGCTCTGGAAGAAAATGAGTTTTCTCCAAAGAAAGAGGGTGCTTCCAGGCCCTGGTGGGGAGCATATCCTGCCCTGCACTAGAGCTAAGGGGAATCTCAACGTGCGCCCTACCCTCGACCTAAGGCTCTGATTTGCCCTCCAGAAGGGTAGTTGTGCAGCATTTTCCTTGAGGCCTTAGTCGCAGTCCTGCATTAGTTTAAAGGTACTACTCTTCTCAGGACTCCAGGCCCACTCGTGTCAGTACCCATTTGCGTACAAGAACTCTGAGTACCCCAGGACTCCCCTGGGCTTGCTGGGCCACACTCAGACCCGTAGGCCCTTCAGTGTGCCCCTTTTTAGGCCGAGTGAAAGATAACAAACTGCACTCTTTCTTGGGAAAGCTAGATTTCCTCAGCTCACCATCAGCCTCAGGAACACGGTTCTAGCAAGGCCAGCAAACCATGGAAGTCTGCCTCCTCACCCGATTCTGAGCTGTACTGAGTAAACCTCTCTGCTTTGAAGTCCTTCGAGGACCTCAGACCTGAAGTCACCGTATCTCAAGGAGAAAGACGGCTTGCATTCCAACTTCCACTACGGCACAGTGTTCTGTGTAACACTTCAGGCTTTGGGACATGCACAGGGCTCTTAGAGACCTAGGGCAGTCTATTCTCTAGGCACTTCACTACACGTACAACACCCTGTGCAGAAAAATTGATTCTGGGAAGAGCCAAGTAGGTAGCTAGGTCTCTTTTGACCTCTTAGAAACCACAGCTACTTATGTGGTGTGTCAATCTGGAAACAGGACCTGATGGGGCTAGCCTTGCTGTCCCATCATGAAAGCTCCTTTTATGGGCCTAGAAGCTAGAAGCTAACTGAAAAACACTGTTGGTGTCGGGCTTATACTCACGACAGGCATGGCTGTGAGAGGGAAAAAGAGGTTTCACGAAGAAACACGTATTCCAGTTTCTGATTCAGAGCTCATCCTGTCCTGTTCTCTAGCTAAAGGGAAACTCAAAGTGAGGCCTAGCTTCGAAGGAGGGCCCTGACATGCCATGCAGCGGAGTAGGCGTGCAGCAGCTTCCATGAGGCCTTAGTCGCTCTTCTGCTTTAGTTGAACGCTAGTAAGCTTTTCAGGACTCGTAGACCCCCTCGCGGCAGCACTCGTTTCCGTACAAGGACCCTGAGCACCCCCAGGCTCCCCTGAGCTTGCTGGGCCACACTCAGACCCGTAGGCCATTCAGGGTGGCCCTGCGTAGGTCGAGTGAAGAGTCACACGCTGCACTCTTCCTTGGGCGAGCTAGATATCCCCAGCTCGCCAACGGCTTCATGAACGCGGTCCTAGCAAGTCCAGCATACCATGGAATTCGTCCTCGTTGCCCTACTCTGAGCGGTACTGAGAAAAACTCTCTGCTTACAAGTCCTTCTAGGACCTCATACCTGAAGTCACCGTATCTCCAGGAGAAAGGCAGCTTGCATTGCAACTTCCACTACAGCACAGTTTTCTGTGGAACACTTCAGGCTTTTGGGAGAGGCACCGGACCCTCAGAGACCTAGGGCCCTCTTTCGTCTAGGCAGTTCACTACACGCAGAACACCCTGTGTAGAAAAGTTGAATCAGGGAAGAGCCAGGGAGCTAGCTAGGTCTCTTTTGACCTGCCAGTACCCTGAGACACTTACTCTGAGTGTCATCCTGGAGATGGTGCCTGATGGGACTGGCCTTGTTTTCCCACCTTGAAAGCTCCTCTTATGCGCCTTGAAGATCCCTTAAAAACACTGTGGTTGTCAGCCTTATACTCACGGCAGGCATGGCTGTGAGAGGGAAAAAAAGGTTTCACGAAGAAACAGGGTATCCCAGTTTCTCGGTCAGAGCTCATCCTGTCCTGTTCTATAGCTAAAGGGAATCTCAACGTGAGGCCTAACTTCGAAGGAGGGCCCTGATATGCCATGCAGCAGGGTAGGAGTGCGCAGCTTCCATGAGGCCTTAGTCGCACTTCTGCATTAGTTTCACGGTACTAATCTTCTCAGGACTCCTGCTCCCTTGCGTCTGCACCCGTTTCCGTACAAAGACACTGAGTAACCCCCAGGCTCCCCTGAGTTGAAGATCAACATTCAGACACGTAGGCCCTTCGGAGTGCCCGTGTCTGTGCCGAGTGAAGGGCAGCATGATGCACGCTCCCTCGGGGGAGCTCGATTTCCTCAGCTCACCAACAGCCTCAGGAACACGGTTGTAGTAGGTGCAGCATGCCATGCCAGTCTGCCTGCTTACAGTAGTCCGAGCTGTACTGAGGAAAACTCTTTGCTTACAGTTCCTTCTACCAGCTCCTAGCTGAAGTCAACCAACCTCTAGGAGAGAGTCGGCTTGTGGTCCAAGTGCAACTAGAGCACACTTTCTGGTGTAACGCCGCAGGCTTTTGGAAGATGCCCAGGAGCCCAGGACACCTAGGGAATTCTTTCATTTAGGCAGTTCGCTACACGCAGAACACCCTGCAGAGAAAAGTTGATTCTCCAAGGACCCAGTGAGGAGCTAGGTCTCTCTTGACCTGCTAGAAACCACAGATGCTTCTTCTGCGTGTCAGCCTGGAAATGGCGGCCTTAGGAGACAAGCCTTGTTTTCCCGTCTTGAAAGCTCCATTCATGCGGCCTTGAAGCTACCTGAAAAACACTGTGGTTGTCGGACTTGTCCTCACTCCAGGCATGGCTCTGGAAGAAAATGAGTTTTCTCCAAAGAAAGAGGGTGCTTCCAGGCCCTGGTGGGGAGCATATCCTGCCCTGCACTAGAGCTAAGGGGAATCTCAACGTGCGCCCTACCCTCGACCTAAGGCTCTGATTTGCCCTCCAGAAGGGTAGTTGTGCAGCATTTTCCTTGAGGCCTTAGTCGCAGTCCTGCATTAGTTTAAAGGTACTACTCTTCTCAGGACTCCAGGCCCACTCGTGTCAGTACCCATTTGCGTACAAGAACTCTGAGTACCCCAGGACTCCCCTGGGCTTGCTGGGCCACACTCAGACCCGTAGGCCCTTCAGTGTGCCCCTTTTTAGGCCGAGTGAAAGATAACAAACTGCACTCTTTCTTGGGAAAGCTAGATTTCCTCAGCTCACCATCAGCCTCAGGAACACGGTTCTAGCAAGGCCAGCAAACCATGGAAGTCTGCCTCATCGGCCGATTCTGAGCTGTACTGAGTAAAACTCTCTGCTTTGAAGTCCTTCGAGGACCTCGTACCTGAAGTCACCGTATCTCAAGGAGAAAGACGGCTTGCATTCCAACTTCCACTACGGCACAGTGATCTGTGTAACACTTCAGGCTTTGGGACATGCACAGGGCTCTTAGAGTCCTAGGGCAGTCTATTGTCTAGGCACTTCACTACACGTACAACACCCTGTGCAGAAATATTGATTCTGGGCAGAGCCAAGTAGGTAGCCAGGTCTCTTTTGACCTCTTAGAAACCACAGCTACTTATGCTGTGTGTCAATCTGGAAACAGGACCTGATGGGGCTAGCCTTGCTGTCCCATCATGAAAGCTCCTTTTATGCGCCTAGAAGCTAACTGAAAAACACTGTTGGTGTCGGGCTTATACTCACGACAGGCATGGCTGTGAGAGGGAAAAAGAGGTTTCACGAAGAAACACGTATTCCAGTTTCTGATTCAGAGCTCATCCTGTCCTGTTCTCTAGCTAAAGGGAAACTCAAAGTGAGGCCTAGCTTCGAAGGAGGGCCCTGATACGCCATGCAGCGGAGTAGGCGTGCAGCAGCTTCCATGAGGCCTTAGTCGCTCTTCTGCTTTAGTTGAACGCTAGTAAGCTTTTCAGGACTCGTAGAGCCCTCGCGGCAGCACTCGTTTCCGTACAGCGACCCTGAGTACCCCGAGGCTCCCCTGGGATTGCTGGGTCACACTCAGACCCGTAGGCCATTCAGGGTGGCCCTACGTAGGTCGAGTGAAGAGTCACACGCTGCACTCTTCCTTGGGCGAGCTAGATATCCCCAGCTCGCCAACGGCTTCATGAACGCGGTCCTAGCAAGTCCAGCATACCATGGAATTCGTCCTCGTTGCCCTACTCTGAGCGGTACTGAGAAAAACTCTCTGCTTACAAGTCCTTCTAGGACCTCATACCTTAAGTCACCGTATCTCAAGGAGAAAGGCAGCTTGCATTGCAACTTCCACTACAGCACAGTTTTCTGTGGAACACTTCAGGCTTTTGGGAGAGGCACAGGACCCTAGGAGTCCTAGGGCAGTCTTTCATCTAAGCAGTTCGCTACCCGCAGAGCACCTTATGTAGAAAAGTTGAATAAGGGAAGAGCCAGGGAGGTAGCTAGGTCTCTTTTGACCTGCCAGAAGCCGGAGACACTTACGCTGCGTGTCAACCTGGAGATGGTGCCTGATGGGACTGGCCTTGCTTTCCCACCTTGAAAGCTCCTCTTATGCGCCTTGAAGCTCCCATAAAAACACTGTGGTTGTCAGCATTATATTCATTGCAGGCATGGCTGTGTGAGGGAAAAAGAGGATACACGAAGAGACAGGGTATTTCAGTTTCTGATTCAGAGCTAATCCTGTCCTGTTTTATAGCTAAAGGGAAACTCAAAGTGAGCCCTCGCTTCGAAGGAGGGCCCTGATATGCCATGTAGCGGAGTCGGCGTGCAAAGGCTTCCATGAGGCCTTAGTCGCTCTCTTGCTTTAGTTGAACGCTAGTAAGGTATTCAGGACTCCTAGACCCCTCGCGGCAGCACTCGTTTCCGTACAAGGACACTGAGTACTCCAAGGCTTCCCTGGGCTTGCTGGGCCACAGTCAGACCCGTAGGCCTGTCAGGGTGCCCATGGGTAGGCGGAGTAAAGGGTAACACACTGCACGCTTCATTCGGGGAGCTAGGTATCCCCAGCTACAGAAAGGTTTCATGAACACAGTTCTAGAAAATCCAGCATAACATGGAAATCGTCCTCGTGACCCTAGTCTCAGCTGTACTGAGAAAAACTCTCTGCTTACAAGTCCTTCTAGGACCTCATAACAAGTCACCGAATCTCAAGATTAAAGGCAGATTGCATTGCAACTTCCACTACAACACTGTTTTCTGTGGAACAATTCAGGCTTTTGGGAGAGGCACAGGACCCTAGGAGACCTAGGGCACTCTTTCGTCTAGGCATTTCACTACACGCAGAGCACCCTGTGTAGAAAAGTTGAATGAGGGAAGAGCCAGGGAGGTAGCTAGGTCTCTTTGGACCTGCCAGAAGCCAGAGACACTTACGCTGCGTGTCAACCTGGAGATGGTGCCTGATGGGACTGGCCTTGTTTTCCCACCTTGAAAGCTCCTCTTATGCGCCTTGAAGCTCCCTTAAAAACCCTGTTGTTGTCAGGCTTATACTCATTGCAGGCATGACTGTTAGAGGAAAAAGAGGTTACACGAAGAGACAGGGTATCCCAGTTTCTCGGTCAGAGCTCATCCTGTCCTGTTCTATAGCTAAAGGGAATCTCAACGTGAGGCCTAACTTCGAAGGAGGGCCCTGATATGCCATGCAGCAGGGTAGGAGTGCGCAGCTTCCATGAGGCCTTAGTCGCACTTCTGCATTAGTTTCACGGTACTAATCTTCTCAGGACTCCTGCTCCCTTGCGTCTGCACCCGTTTCCGTACAAAGACACTGAGTAACCCCCAGGCTCCCCTGAGTTGAAGATCAACATTCAGACACGTAGGCCCTTCGGAGTGCCCGTGTCTGTGCCGAGTGAAGGGCAGCATGATGCACGCTCCCTCGGGGGAGCTCGATTTCCTCAGCTCACCAACAGCCTCAGGAACACGGTTGTAGTAGGTGCAGCATGCCATGCCAGTCTGCCTGCTTACAGTAGTCCGAGCTGTACTGAGGAAAACTCTTTGCTTACAGTTCCTTCTACCAGCTCCTAGCTGAAGTCAACCAACCTCTAGGAGAGAGTCGGCTTGTGGTCCAAGTGCAACTAGAGCACACTTTCTGGTGTAACGCCGCAGGCTTTTGGAAGATGCCCAGGAGCCCAGGACACCTAGGGAATTCTTTCATTTAGGCAGTTCGCTACACGCAGAACACCCTGCAGAGAAAAGTTGATTCTCCAAGGACCCAGTGAGGAGCTAGGTCTCTCTTGACCTGCTAGAAACCACAGATGCTTCTTCTGCGTGTCAGCCTGGAAATGGCGGCCTTAGGAGACAAGCCTTGTTTTCCCGTCTTGAAAGCTCCATTCATGCGGCCTTGAAGCTACCTGAAAAACACTGTGGTTGTCGGACTTGTCCTCACTCCAGGCATGGCTCTGGAAGAAAATGAGTTTTCTCCAAAGAAAGAGGGTGCTTCCAGGCCCTGGTGGGGAGCATATCCTGCCCTGCACTAGAGCTAAGGGGAATCTCAACGTGCGCCCTACCCTCGACCTAAGGCTCTGATTTGCCCTCCAGAAGGGTAGTTGTGCAGCATTTTCCTTGAGGCCTTAGTCGCAGTCCTGCATTAGTTTAAAGGTACTACTCTTCTCAGGACTCCAGGCCCACTCGTGTCAGTACCCATTTGCGTACAAGAACTCTGAGTACCCCAGGACTCCCCTGGGCTTGCTGGGCCACACTCAGACCCGTAGGCCCTTCAGTGTGCCCCTTTTTAGGCCGAGTGAAAGATAACAAACTGCACTCTTTCTTGGGAAAGCTAGATTTCCTCAGCTCACCATCAGCCTCAGGAACACGGTTCTAGCAAGGCCAGCAAACCATGGAAGTCTGCCTCCTCACCCGATTCTGAGCTGTACTGAGTAAACCTCTCTGCTTTGAAGTCCTTCGAGGACCTCAGACCTGAAGTCACCGTATCTCAAGGAGAAAGACGGCTTGCATTCCAACTTCCACTACGGCACAGTGTTCTGTGTAACACTTCAGGCTTTGGGACATGCACAGGGCTCTTAGAGACCTAGGGCAGTCTATTCTCTAGGCACTTCACTACACGTACAACACCCTGTGCAGAAAAATTGATTCTGGGAAGAGCCAAGTAGGTAGCTAGGTCTCTTTTGACCTCTTAGAAACCACAGCTACTTATGTGGTGTGTCAATCTGGAAACAGGACCTGATGGGGCTAGCCTTGCTGTCCCATCATGAAAGCTCCTTTTATGGGCCTAGAAGCTAGAAGCTAACTGAAAAACACTGTTGGTGTCGGGCTTATACTCACGACAGGCATGGCTGTGAGAGGGAAAAAGAGGTTTCACGAAGAAACACGTATTCCAGTTTCTGATTCAGAGCTCATCCTGTCCTGTTCTCTAGCTAAAGGGAAACTCAAAGTGAGGCCTAGCTTCGAAGGAGGGCCCTGACATGCCATGCAGCGGAGTAGGCGTGCAGCAGCTTCCATGAGGCCTTAGTCGCTCTTCTGCTTTAGTTGAACGCTAGTAAGCTTTTCAGGACTCGTAGACCCCCTCGCGGCAGCACTCGTTTCCGTACAAGGACCCTGAGCACCCCCAGGCTCCCCTGAGCTTGCTGGGCCACACTCAGACCCGTAGGCCATTCAGGGTGGCCCTGCGTAGGTCGAGTGAAGAGTCACACGCTGCACTCTTCCTTGGGCGAGCTAGATATCCCCAGCTCGCCAACGGCTTCATGAACGCGGTCCTAGCAAGTCCAGCATACCATGGAATTCGTCCTCGTTGCCCTACTCTGAGCGGTACTGAGAAAAACTCTCTGCTTACAAGTCCTTCTAGGACCTCATACCTGAAGTCACCGTATCTCCAGGAGAAAGGCAGCTTGCATTGCAACTTCCACTACAGCACAGTTTTGTGTGGAACACTTCAGGCTTTTGGGAGAGGCACAGGACCCTAGGAGTCCTAGGGCAGTCTTTCATCTAAGCAGTTCGCTACCCGCAGAGCACCTTATGTAGAAAAGTTGAATAAGGGAAGAGCCAGGGAGGTAGCTAGGTCTCTTTTGACCTGCCAGAAGCCGGAGACACTTACGCTGCGTGTCAACCTGGAGATGGTGCCTGATGGGACTGGCCTTGCTTTCCCACCTTGAAAGCTCCTCTTATGCGCCTTGAAGCTCCCATAAAAACACTGTGGTTGTCAGCATTATATTCATTGCAGGCATGGCTGTGTGAGGGAAAAAGAGGATACACGAAGAGACAGGGTATTTCAGTTTCTGATTCAGAGCTAATCCTGTCCTGTTTTATAGCTAAAGGGAAACTCAAAGTGAGCCCTCGCTTCGAAGGAGGGCCCTGATATGCCATGTAGCGGAGTCGGCGTGCAAAGGCTTCCATGAGGCCTTAGTCGCTCTCTTGCTTTAGTTGAACGCTAGTAAGGTATTCAGGACTCCTAGACCCCTCGCGGCAGCACTCGTTTCCGTACAAGGACACTGAGTACTCCAAGGCTTCCCTGGGCTTGCTGGGCCACAGTCAGACCCGTAGGCCTGTCAGGGTGCCCATGGGTAGGCGGAGTAAAGGGTAACACACTGCACGCTTCATTCGGGGAGCTAGGTATCCCCAGCTACAGAAAGGTTTCATGAACACAGTTCTAGAAAATCCAGCATAACATGGAAATCGTCCTCGTGACCCTAGTCTCAGCTGTACTGAGAAAAACTCTCTGCTTACAAGTCCTTCTAGGACCTCATAACAAGTCACCGAATCTCAAGATTAAAGGCAGATTGCATTGCAACTTCCACTACAACACTGTTTTCTGTGGAACAATTCAGGCTTTTGGGAGAGGCACAGGACCCTAGGAGACCTAGGGCACTCTTTCGTCTAGGCATTTCACTACACGCAGAGCACCCTGTGTAGAAAAGTTGAATGAGGGAAGAGCCAGGGAGGTAGCTAGGTCTCTTTGGACCTGCCAGAAGCCAGAGACACTTACGCTGCGTGTCAACCTGGAGATGGTGCCTGATGGGACTGGCCTTGTTTTCCCACCTTGAAAGCTCCTCTTATGCGCCTTGAAGCTCCCTTAAAAACCCTGTTGTTGTCAGGCTTATACTCATTGCAGGCATGACTGTTAGAGGAAAAAGAGGTTACACGAAGAGACAGGGTATCCCAGTTTCTCGGTCAGAGCTCATCCTGTCCTGTTCTATAGCTAAAGGGAATCTCAACGTGAGGCCTAACTTCGAAGGAGGGCCCTGATATGCCATGCAGCAGGGTAGGAGTGCGCAGCTTCCATGAGGCCTTAGTCGCACTTCTGCATTAGTTTCACGGTACTAATCTTCTCAGGACTCCTGCTCCCTTGCGTCTGCACCCGTTTCCGTACAAAGACACTGAGTAACCCCCAGGCTCCCCTGAGTTGAAGATCAACATTCAGACACGTAGGCCCTTCGGAGTGCCCGTGTCTGTGCCGAGTGAAGGGCAGCATGATGCACGCTCCCTCGGGGGAGCTCGATTTCCTCAGCTCACCAACAGCCTCAGGAACACGGTTGTAGTAGGTGCAGCATGCCATGCCAGTCTGCCTGCTTACAGTAGTCCGAGCTGTACTGAGGAAAACTCTTTGCTTACAGTTCCTTCTACCAGCTCCTAGCTGAAGTCAACCAACCTCTAGGAGAGAGTCGGCTTGTGGTCCAAGTGCAACTAGAGCACACTTTCTGGTGTAACGCCGCAGGCTTTTGGAAGATGCCCAGGAGCCCAGGACACCTAGGGAATTCTTTCATTTAGGCAGTTCGCTACACGCAGAACACCCTGCAGAGAAAAGTTGATTCTCCAAGGACCCAGTGAGGAGCTAGGTCTCTCTTGACCTGCTAGAAACCACAGATGCTTCTTCTGCATGTCAGCCTGGAAATGGCGGCCTTAGGAGACAAGCCTTGTTTTCCCGTCTTGAAAGCTCCATTCATGCGGCCTTGAAGCTACCTGAAAAACACTGTGGTTGTCGGACTTGTCCTCACTCCAGGCATGGCTCTGGAAGAAAATGAGTTTTCTCCAAAGAAAGAGGGTGCTTCCAGGCCCTGGTGGGGAGCATATCCTGCCCTGCACTAGAGCTAAGGGGAATCTCAACGTGCGCCCTACCCTCGACCTAAGGCTCTGATTTGCCCTCCAGAAGGGTAGTTGTGCAGCATTTTCCTTGAGGCCTTAGTCGCAGTCCTGCATTAGTTTAAAGGTACTACTCTTCTCAGGACTCCAGGCCCACTCGTGTCAGTACCCATTTGCGTACAAGAACTCTGAGTACCCCAGGACTCCCCTGGGCTTGCTGGGCCACACTCAGACCCGTAGGCCCTTCAGTGTGCCCCTTTTTAGGCCGAGTGAAAGATAACAAACTGCACTCTTTCTTGGGAAAGCTAGATTTCCTCAGCTCACCATCAGCCTCAGGAACACGGTTCTAGCAAGGCCAGCAAACCATGGAAGTCTGCCTCCTCACCCGATTCTGAGCTGTACTGAGTAAACCTCTCTGCTTTGAAGTCCTTCGAGGACCTCAGACCTGAAGTCACCGTATCTCAAGGAGAAAGACGGCTTGCATTCCAACTTCCACTACGGCACAGTGTTCTGTGTAACACTTCAGGCTTTGGGACATGCACAGGGCTCTTAGAGACCTAGGGCAGTCTATTCTCTAGGCACTTCACTACACGTACAACACCCTGTGCAGAAAAATTGATTCTGGGAAGAGCCAAGTAGGTAGCTAGGTCTCTTTTGACCTCTTAGAAACCACAGCTACTTATGTGGTGTGTCAATCTGGAAACAGGACCTGATGGGGCTAGCCTTGCTGTCCCATCATGAAAGCTCCTTTTATGGGCCTAGAAGCTAGAAGCTAACTGAAAAACACTGTTGGTGTCGGGCTTATACTCACGACAGGCATGGCTGTGAGAGGGAAAAAGAGGTTTCACGAAGAAACACGTATTCCAGTTTCTGATTCAGAGCTCATCCTGTCCTGTTCTCTAGCTAAAGGGAAACTCAAAGTGAGGCCTAGCTTCGAAGGAGGGCCCTGACATGCCATGCAGCGGAGTAGGCGTGCAGCAGCTTCCATGAGGCCTTAGTCGCTCTTCTGCTTTAGTTGAACGCTAGTAAGCTTTTCAGGACTCGTAGACCCCCTCGCGGCAGCACTCGTTTCCGTACAAGGACCCTGAGCACCCCCAGGCTCCCCTGAGCTTGCTGGGCCACACTCAGACCCGTAGGCCATTCAGGGTGGCCCTGCGTAGGTCGAGTGAAGAGTCACACGCTGCACTCTTCCTTGGGCGAGCTAGATATCCCCAGCTCGCCAACGGCTTCATGAACGCGGTCCTAGCAAGTCCAGCATACCATGGAATTCGTCCTCGTTGCCCTACTCTGAGCGGTACTGAGAAAAACTCTCTGCTTACAAGTCCTTCTAGGACCTCATACCTGAAGTCACCGTATCTCCAGGAGAAAGGCAGCTTGCATTGCAACTTCCACTACAGCACAGTTTTGTGTGGAACACTTCAGGCTTTTGGGAGAGGCACAGGACCCTAGGAGTCCTAGGGCAGTCTTTCATCTAAGCAGTTCGCTACCCGCAGAGCACCTTATGTAGAAAAGTTGAATAAGGGAAGAGCCAGGGAGGTAGCTAGGTCTCTTTTGACCTGCCAGAAGCCGGAGACACTTACGCTGCGTGTCAACCTGGAGATGGTGCCTGATGGGACTGGCCTTGCTTTCCCACCTTGAAAGCTCCTCTTATGCGCCTTGAAGCTCCCATAAAAACACTGTGGTTGTCAGCATTATATTCATTGCAGGCATGGCTGTGTGAGGGAAAAAGAGGATACACGAAGAGACAGGGTATTTCAGTTTCTGATTCAGAGCTAATCCTGTCCTGTTTTATAGCTAAAGGGAAACTCAAAGTGAGCCCTCGCTTCGAAGGAGGGCCCTGATATGCCATGTAGCGGAGTCGGCGTGCAAAGGCTTCCATGAGGCCTTAGTCGCTCTCTTGCTTTAGTTGAACGCTAGTAAGGTATTCAGGACTCCTAGACCCCTCGCGGCAGCACTCGTTTCCGTACAAGGACACTGAGTACTCCAAGGCTTCCCTGGGCTTGCTGGGCCACAGTCAGACCCGTAGGCCTGTCAGGGTGCCCATGGGTAGGCGGAGTAAAGGGTAACACACTGCACGCTTCATTCGGGGAGCTAGGTATCCCCAGCTACAGAAAGGTTTCATGAACACAGTTCTAGAAAATCCAGCATAACATGGAAATCGTCCTCGTGACCCTAGTCTCAGCTGTACTGAGAAAAACTCTCTGCTTACAAGTCCTTCTAGGACCTCATAACAAGTCACCGAATCTCAAGATTAAAGGCAGATTGCATTGCAACTTCCACTACAACACTGTTTTCTGTGGAACAATTCAGGCTTTTGGGAGAGGCACAGGACCCTAGGAGACCTAGGGCACTCTTTCGTCTAGGCATTTCACTACACGCAGAGCACCCTGTGTAGAAAAGTTGAATGAGGGAAGAGCCAGGGAGGTAGCTAGGTCTCTTTGGACCTGCCAGAAGCCAGAGACACTTACGCTGCGTGTCAACCTGGAGATGGTGCCTGATGGGACTGGCCTTGTTTTCCCACCTTGAAAGCTCCTCTTATGCGCCTTGAAGCTCCCTTAAAAACCCTGTTGTTGTCAGGCTTATACTCATTGCAGGCATGACTGTTAGAGGAAAAAGAGGTTACACGAAGAGACAGGGTATCCCAGTTTCTCGGTCAGAGCTCATCCTGTCCTGTTCTATAGCTAAAGGGAATCTCAACGTGAGGCCTAACTTCGAAGGAGGGCCCTGATATGCCATGCAGCAGGGTAGGAGTGCGCAGCTTCCATGAGGCCTTAGTCGCACTTCTGCATTAGTTTCACGGTACTAATCTTCTCAGGACTCCTGCTCCCTTGCGTCTGCACCCGTTTCCGTACAAAGACACTGAGTAACCCCCAGGCTCCCCTGAGTTGAAGATCAACATTCAGACACGTAGGCCCTTCGGAGTGCCCGTGTCTGTGCCGAGTGAAGGGCAGCATGATGCACGCTCCCTCGGGGGAGCTCGATTTCCTCAGCTCACCAACAGCCTCAGGAACACGGTTGTAGTAGGTGCAGCATGCCATGCCAGTCTGCCTGCTTACAGTAGTCCGAGCTGTACTGAGGAAAACTCTTTGCTTACAGTTCCTTCTACCAGCTCCTAGCTGAAGTCAACCAACCTCTAGGAGAGAGTCGGCTTGTGGTCCAAGTGCAACTAGAGCACACTTTCTGGTGTAACGCCGCAGGCTTTTGGAAGATGCCCAGGAGCCCAGGACACCTAGGGAATTCTTTCATTTAGGCAGTTCGCTACACGCAGAACACCCTGCAGAGAAAAGTTGATTCTCCAAGGACCCAGTGAGGAGCTAGGTCTCTCTTGACCTGCTAGAAACCACAGATGCTTCTTCTGCGTGTCAGCCTGGAAATGGCGGCCTTAGGAGACAAGCCTTGTTTTCCCGTCTTGAAAGCTCCATTCATGCGGCCTTGAAGCTACCTGAAAAACACTGTGGTTGTCGGACTTGTCCTCACTCCAGGCATGGCTCTGGAAGAAAATGAGTTTTCTCCAAAGAAAGAGGGTGCTTCCAGGCCCTGGTGGGGAGCATATCCTGCCCTGCACTAGAGCTAAGGGGAATCTCAACGTGCGCCCTACCCTCGACCTAAGGCTCTGATTTGCCCTCCAGAAGGGTAGTTGTGCAGCATTTTCCTTGAGGCCTTAGTCGCAGTCCTGCATTAGTTTAAAGGTACTACTCTTCTCAGGACTCCAGGCCCACTCGTGTCAGTACCCATTTGCGTACAAGAACTCTGAGTACCCCAGGACTCCCCTGGGCTTGCTGGGCCACACTCAGACCCGTAGGCCCTTCAGTGTGCCCCTTTTTAGGCCGAGTGAAAGATAACAAACTGCACTCTTTCTTGGGAAAGCTAGATTTCCTCAGCTCACCATCAGCCTCAGGAACACGGTTCTAGCAAGGCCAGCAAACCATGGAAGTCTGCCTCCTCACCCGATTCTGAGCTGTACTGAGTAAACCTCTCTGCTTTGAAGTCCTTCGAGGACCTCAGACCTGAAGTCACCGTATCTCAAGGAGAAAGACAGCTTGCATTCCAACTTCCACTACGGCACAGTGTTCTGTGTAACACTTCAGGCTTTGGGACATGCACAGGGCTCTTAGAGACCTAGGGCAGTCTATTCTCTAGGCACTTCACTACACGTACAACACCCTGTGCAGAAAAATTGATTCTGGGAAGAGCCAAGTAGGTAGCTAGGTCTCTTTTGACCTCTTAGAAACCACAGCTACTTATGTGGTGTGTCAATCTGGAAACAGGACCTGATGGGGCTAGCCTTGCTGTCCCATCATGAAAGCTCCTTTTATGGGCCTAGAAGCTAGAAGCTAACTGAAAAACACTGTTGGTGTCGGGCTTATACTCACGACAGGCATGGCTGTGAGAGGGAAAAAGAGGTTTCACGAAGAAACACGTATTCCAGTTTCTGATTCAGAGCTCATCCTGTCCTGTTCTCTAGCTAAAGGGAAACTCAAAGTGAGGCCTAGCTTCGAAGGAGGGCCCTGACATGCCATGCAGCGGAGTAGGCGTGCAGCAGCTTCCATGAGGCCTTAGTCGCTCTTCTGCTTTAGTTGAACGCTAGTAAGCTTTTCAGGACTCGTAGACCCCCTCGCGGCAGCACTCGTTTCCGTACAAGGACCCTGAGCACCCCCAGGCTCCCCTGAGCTTGCTGGGCCACACTCAGACCCGTAGGCCATTCAGGGTGGCCCTGCGTAGGTCGAGTGAAGAGTCACACGCTGCACTCTTCCTTGGGCGAGCTAGATATCCCCAGCTCGCCAACGGCTTCATGAACGCGGTCCTAGCAAGTCCAGCATACCATGGAATTCGTCCTCGTTGCCCTACTCTGAGCGGTACTGAGAAAAACTCTCTGCTTACAAGTCCTTCTAGGACCTCATACCTGAAGTCACCGTATCTCCAGGAGAAAGGCAGCTTGCATTGCAACTTCCACTACAGCACAGTTTTGTGTGGAACACTTCAGGCTTTTGGGAGAGGCACAGGACCCTAGGAGTCCTAGGGCAGTCTTTCATCTAAGCAGTTCGCTACCCGCAGAGCACCTTATGTAGAAAAGTTGAATAAGGGAAGAGCCAGGGAGGTAGCTAGGTCTCTTTTGACCTGCCAGAAGCCGGAGACACTTACGCTGCGTGTCAACCTGGAGATGGTGCCTGATGGGACTGGCCTTGCTTTCCCACCTTGAAAGCTCCTCTTATGCGCCTTGAAGCTCCCATAAAAACACTGTGGTTGTCAGCATTATATTCATTGCAGGCATGGCTGTGTGAGGGAAAAAGAGGATACACGAAGAGACAGGGTATTTCAGTTTCTGATTCAGAGCTAATCCTGTCCTGTTTTATAGCTAAAGGGAAACTCAAAGTGAGCCCTCGCTTCGAAGGAGGGCCCTGATATGCCATGTAGCGGAGTCGGCGTGCAAAGGCTTCCATGAGGCCTTAGTCGCTCTCTTGCTTTAGTTGAACGCTAGTAAGGTATTCAGGACTCCTAGACCCCTCGCGGCAGCACTCGTTTCCGTACAAGGACACTGAGTACTCCAAGGCTTCCCTGGGCTTGCTGGGCCACAGTCAGACCCGTAGGCCTGTCAGGGTGCCCATGGGTAGGCGGAGTAAAGGGTAACACACTGCACGCTTCATTCGGGGAGCTAGGTATCCCCAGCTACAGAAAGGTTTCATGAACACAGTTCTAGAAAATCCAGCATAACATGGAAATCGTCCTCGTGACCCTAGTCTCAGCTGTACTGAGAAAAACTCTCTGCTTACAAGTCCTTCTAGGACCTCATAACAAGTCACCGAATCTCAAGATTAAAGGCAGATTGCATTGCAACTTCCACTACAACACTGTTTTCTGTGGAACAATTCAGGCTTTTGGGAGAGGCACAGGACCCTAGGAGACCTAGGGCACTCTTTCGTCTAGGCATTTCACTACACGCAGAGCACCCTGTGTAGAAAAGTTGAATGAGGGAAGAGCCAGGGAGGTAGCTAGGTCTCTTTGGACCTGCCAGAAGCCAGAGACACTTACGCTGCGTGTCAACCTGGAGATGGTGCCTGATGGGACTGGCCTTGTTTTCCCACCTTGAAAGCTCCTCTTATGCGCCTTGAAGCTCCCTTAAAAACCCTGTTGTTGTCAGGCTTATACTCATTGCAGGCATGACTGTTAGAGGAAAAAGAGGTTACACGAAGAGACAGGGTATCCCAGTTTCTCGGTCAGAGCTCATCCTGTCCTGTTCTATAGCTAAAGGGAATCTCAACGTGAGGCCTAACTTCGAAGGAGGGCCCTGATATGCCATGCAGCAGGGTAGGAGTGCGCAGCTTCCATGAGGCCTTAGTCGCACTTCTGCATTAGTTTCACGGTACTAATCTTCTCAGGACTCCTGCTCCCTTGCGTCTGCACCCGTTTCCGTACAAAGACACTGAGTAACCCCCAGGCTCCCCTGAGTTGAAGATCAACATTCAGACACGTAGGCCCTTCGGAGTGCCCGTGTCTGTGCCGAGTGAAGGGCAGCATGATGCACGCTCCCTCGGGGGAGCTCGATTTCCTCAGCTCACCAACAGCCTCAGGAACACGGTTGTAGTAGGTGCAGCATGCCATGCCAGTCTGCCTGCTTACAGTAGTCCGAGCTGTACTGAGGAAAACTCTTTGCTTACAGTTCCTTCTACCAGCTCCTAGCTGAAGTCAACCAACCTCTAGGAGAGAGTCGGCTTGTGGTCCAAGTGCAACTAGAGCACACTTTCTGGTGTAACGCCGCAGGCTTTTGGAAGATGCCCAGGAGCCCAGGACACCTAGGGAATTCTTTCATTTAGGCAGTTCGCTACACGCAGAACACCCTGCAGAGAAAAGTTGATTCTCCAAGGACCCAGTGAGGAGCTAGGTCTCTCTTGACCTGCTAGAAACCACAGATGCTTCTTCTGCGTGTCAGCCTGGAAATGGCGGCCTTAGGAGACAAGCCTTGTTTTCCCGTCTTGAAAGCTCCATTCATGCGGCCTTGAAGCTACCTGAAAAACACTGTGGTTGTCGGACTTGTCCTCACTCCAGGCATGGCTCTGGAAGAAAATGAGTTTTCTCCAAAGAAAGAGGGTGCTTCCAGGCCCTGGTGGGGAGCATATCCTGCCCTGCACTAGAGCTAAGGGGAATCTCAACGTGCGCCCTACCCTCGACCTAAGGCTCTGATTTGCCCTCCAGAAGGGTAGTTGTGCAGCATTTTCCTTGAGGCCTTAGTCGCAGTCCTGCATTAGTTTAAAGGTACTACTCTTCTCAGGACTCCAGGCCCACTCGTGTCAGTACCCATTTGCGTACAAGAACTCTGAGTACCCCAGGACTCCCCTGGGCTTGCTGGGCCACACTCAGACCCGTAGGCCCTTCAGTGTGCCCCTTTTTAGGCCGAGTGAAAGATAACAAACTGCACTCTTTCTTGGGAAAGCTAGATTTCCTCAGCTCACCATCAGCCTCAGGAACACGGTTCTAGCAAGGCCAGCAAACCATGGAAGTCTGCCTCCTCACCCGATTCTGAGCTGTACTGAGTAAACCTCTCTGCTTTGAAGTCCTTCGAGGACCTCAGACCTGAAGTCACCGTATCTCAAGGAGAAAGACGGCTTGCATTCCAACTTCCACTACGGCACAGTGTTCTGTGTAACACTTCAGGCTTTGGGACATGCACAGGGCTCTTAGAGACCTAGGGCAGTCTATTCTCTAGGCACTTCACTACACGTACAACACCCTGTGCAGAAAAATTGATTCTGGGAAGAGCCAAGTAGGTAGCTAGGTCTCTTTTGACCTCTTAGAAACCACAGCTACTTATGTGGTGTGTCAATCTGGAAACAGGACCTGATGGGGCTAGCCTTGCTGTCCCATCATGAAAGCTCCTTTTATGGGCCTAGAAGCTAGAAGCTAACTGAAAAACACTGTTGGTGTCGGGCTTATACTCACGACAGGCATGGCTGTGAGAGGGAAAAAGAGGTTTCACGAAGAAACACGTATTCCAGTTTCTGATTCAGAGCTCATCCTGTCCTGTTCTCTAGCTAAAGGGAAACTCAAAGTGAGGCCTAGCTTCGAAGGAGGGCCCTGACATGCCATGCAGCGGAGTAGGCGTGCAGCAGCTTCCATGAGGCCTTAGTCGCTCTTCTGCTTTAGTTGAACGCTAGTAAGCTTTTCAGGACTCGTAGACCCCCTCGCGGCAGCACTCGTTTCCGTACAAGGACCCTGAGCACCCCCAGGCTCCCCTGAGCTTGCTGGGCCACACTCAGACCCGTAGGCCATTCAGGGTGGCCCTGCGTAGGTCGAGTGAAGAGTCACACGCTGCACTCTTCCTTGGGCGAGCTAGATATCCCCAGCTCGCCAACGGCTTCATGAACGCGGTCCTAGCAAGTCCAGCATACCATGGAATTCGTCCTCGTTGCCCTACTCTGAGCGGTACTGAGAAAAACTCTCTGCTTACAAGTCCTTCTAGGACCTCATACCTGAAGTCACCGTATCTCCAGGAGAAAGGCAGCTTGCATTGCAACTTCCACTACAGCACAGTTTTGTGTGGAACACTTCAGGCTTTTGGGAGAGGCACAGGACCCTAGGAGTCCTAGGGCAGTCTTTCATCTAAGCAGTTCGCTACCCGCAGAGCACCTTATGTAGAAAAGTTGAATAAGGGAAGAGCCAGGGAGGTAGCTAGGTCTCTTTTGACCTGCCAGAAGCCGGAGACACTTACGCTGCGTGTCAACCTGGAGATGGTGCCTGATGGGACTGGCCTTGTTTTCCCACCTTGAAAGCTCCTCTTATGCGCCTTGAAGCTCCCATAAAAACACTGTGGTTGTCAGCATTATATTCATTGCAGGCATGGCTGTGTGAGGGAAAAAGAGGATACACGAAGAGACAGGGTATTTCAGTTTCTGATTCAGAGCTAATCCTGTCCTGTTTTATAGCTAAAGGGAAACTCAAAGTGAGCCCTCGCTTCGAAGGAGGGCCCTGATATGCCATGTAGCGGAGTCGGCGTGCAAAGGCTTCCATGAGGCCTTAGTCGCTCTCTTGCTTTAGTTGAACGCTAGTAAGGTATTCAGGACTCCTAGACCCCTCGCGGCAGCACTCGTTTCCGTACAAGGACACTGAGTACTCCAAGGCTTCCCTGGGCTTGCTGGGCCACAGTCAGACCCGTAGGCCTGTCAGGGTGCCCATGGGTAGGCGGAGTAAAGGGTAAAACACTGCACGCTTCATTCGGGGAGCTAGGTATCCCCAGCTACAGAAAGGTTTCATGAACACAGTTCTAGAAAATCCAGCATAACATGGAAATCGTCCTCGTGACCCTAGTCTCAGCTGTACTGAGAAAAACTCTCTGCTTACAAGTCCTTCTAGGACCTCATAACAAGTCACCGAATCTCAAGATTAAAGGCAGATTGCATTGCAACTTCCACTACAACACTGTTTTCTGTGGAACAATTCAGGCTTTTGGGAGAGGCACAGGACCCTAGGAGACCTAGGGCACTCTTTCGTCTAGGCATTTCACTACACGCAGAGCACCCTGTGTAGAAAAGTTGAATGAGGGAAGAGCCAGGGAGGTAGCTAGGTCTCTTTGGACCTGCCAGAAGCCAGAGACACTTACGCTGCGTGTCAACCTGGAGATGGTGCCTGATGGGACTGGCCTTGTTTTCCCACCTTGAAAGCTCCTCTTATGCGCCTTGAAGCTCCCTTAAAAACCCTGTTGTTGTCAGGCTTATACTCATTGCAGGCATGACTGTTAGAGGAAAAAGAGGTTACACGAAGAGACAGGGTATTTTAGTTTCCGAGTCAGAGCGCATCCTGTCCTGTTTTATAGCTAAAGGGAAACTCAAAGGGATCTCTCACTTCCAAGGTGGGCCCTGATATGCCAAGTAGCGTGGTAGGCGTGCAACAGTTTCCATGAGGCCTTAGAAGTTCTCCTGCGTTAGATGAACGCTAGTAAGGTTTTCAGGACTCCTAAATGCCTCGCGGCAGCACTCGTTTCCATACAAAGACACTGAGTACTCCAAGGCTTCCCTGGGCTTGCTGGGCCACAGTCAGACCCGTAGGCCCGTCAGGATGCCCCTGGGTAGGCCGAGTGAAGGGTAACACGCTGCACGCTTTACTCGGGGAGCTAGATATCCCCAACTACCGAAAGGTTTCATGAACACGGTTCTAGAAAGTCAGGCATGCCGTGGAAGTCGTCCTCGTTGCCCTAGTCTGAGCTGTACTGAGAAAAACTCTCTGCTTACAAGTCCTTCTAGGACCTCATAGCTTAAGTCACCGTATCTCAAGGAGAAAGGCAGCTTGCATTGCAACTTCCACTACAGCACAGTTTTCTGTGGAACACTTCAGGCTTTTGGGAGAGGCACCGGACCCTCAGAGACCTAGGGCCCTCTTTCGTCTAGGCAGTTCACTACACGCAGAACACCCTGTGTAGAAAAGTTGAATCAGGGAAGAGCCAGGGAGCTAGCTAGGTCTCTTTTGACCTGCCAGTACCCTGAGACACTTACTCTGAGTGTCATCCTGGAGATGGTGCCTGATGGGACTGGCCTTGTTTTCCCACCTTGAAAGCTCCTCTTATGCGCCTTGAAGATCCCTTAAAAACACTGTGGTTGTCAGCCTTATACTCACGGCAGGCATGGCTGTGAGAGGGAAAAAAAGGTTTCACGAAGAAACAGGGTATCCCAGTTTCTCGGTCAGAGCTCATCCTGTCCTGTTCTATAGCTAAAGGGAATCTCAACGTGAGGCCTAACTTCGAAGGAGGGCCCTGATATGCCATGCAGCAGGGTAGGAGTGCGCAGCTTCCATGAGGCCTTAGTCGCACTTCTGCATTAGTTTCACGGTACTAATCTTCTCAGGACTCCTGCTCCCTTGCGTCTGCACCCGTTTCCGTACAAAGACACTGAGTAACCCCCAGGCTCCCCTGAGTTGAAGATCAACATTCAGACACGTAGGCCCTTCGGAGTGCCCGTGTCTGTGCCGAGTGAAGGGCAGCATGATGCACGCTCCCTCGGGGGAGCTCGATTTCCTCAGCTCACCAACAGCCTCAGGAACACGGTTGTAGTAGGTGCAGCATGCCATGCCAGTCTGCCTGCTTACAGTAGTCCGAGCTGTACTGAGGAAAACTCTTTGCTTACAGTTCCTTCTACCAGCTCCTAGCTGAAGTCAACCAACCTCTAGGAGAGAGTCGGCTTGTGGTCCAAGTGCAACTAGAGCACACTTTCTGGTGTAACGCCGCAGGCTTTTGGAAGATGCCCAGGAGCCCAGGACACCTAGGGAATTCTTTCATTTAGGCAGTTCGCTACACGCAGAACACCCTGCAGAGAAGAGTTGATTCTCCAAGGACCCAGTGAGGAGCTAGGTCTCTTTTGACCTGCTAGAAACCACAGATGCTTCTTCTGCGTGTCAGCCTGGAAATGGCGGCCTTAGGAGACAAGCCTTGTTTTCCCGTCTTGAAAGCTCCATTCATGCGGCCTTGAAGCTACCTGAAAAACACTGTGGTTGTCGGACTTGTCCTCACTCCAGGCATGGCTCTGGAAGAAAATGAGTTTTCTCCAAAGAAAGAGGGTGCTTCCAGGCCCTGGTGGGGAGCATATCCTGCCCTGCACTAGAGCTAAGGGGAATCTCAACGTGCGCCCTACCCTCGACCTAAGGCTCTGATTTGCCCTCCAGAAGGGTAGTTGTGCAGCATTTTCCTTGAGGCCTTAGTCGCAGTCCTGCATTAGTTTAAAGGTACTACTCTTCTCAGGACTCCAGGCCCACTCGTGTCAGTACCCATTTGCGTACAAGAACTCTGAGTACCCCAGGACTCCCCTGGGCTTGCTGGGCCACACTCAGACCCGTAGGCCCTTCAGTGTGCCCCTTTTTAGGCCGAGTGAAAGATAACAAACTGCACTCTTTCTTGGGAAAGCTAGATTTCCTCAGCTCACCATCAGCCTCAGGAACACGGTTCTAGCAAGGCCAGCAAACCATGGAAGTCTGCCTCATCGGCCGATTCTGAGCTGTACTGAGTAAAACTCTCTGCTTTGAAGTCCTTCGAGGACCTCGTACCTGAAGTCACCGTATCTCAAGGAGAAAGACGGCTTGCATTCCAACTTCCACTACGGCACAGTGTTCTGTGTAACACTTCAGGCTTTGGGACATGCACAGGGCTCTTAGAGACCTAGGGCAGTCTATTGTCTAGGCACTTCACTACACGTACAACACCCTGTGCAGAAATATTGATTCTGGGCAGAGCCAAGTAGGTAGCCAGGTCTCTTTTGACCTCTTAGAAACCACAGCTACTTATGCTGTGTGTCAATCTGGAAACAGGACCTGATGGGGCTAGCCTTGCTGTCCCATCATGAAAGCTCCTTTTATGCGCCTAGAAGCTAACTGAAAAACACTGTTGGTGTCGGGCTTATACTCACGACAGGCATGGCTGTGAGAGGGAAAAAGAGGTTTCACGAAGAAACACGTATTCCAGTTTCTGATTCAGAGCTCATCCTGTCCTGTTCTCTAGCTAAAGGGAAACTCAAAGTGAGGCCTAGCTTCGAAGGAGGGCCCTGATACGCCATGCAGTGGAGTAGGCGTGCAGCAGCTTCCATGAGGCCTTAGTCGCTCTTCTGCTTTAGTTGAACGCTAGTAAGCTTTTCAGGACTCGTAGAGCCCTCGCGGCAGCACTCGTTTCCGTACAAGGACACTGAGTACTCCAAGGCTTCCCTGGGCTTGCTGGGCCACAGTCAGACCCGTAGGCCTGTCAGGGTGCCCATGGGTAGGCGGAGTAAAGGGTAACACACTGCACGCTTCATTCGGGGAGCTAGGTATCCCCAGCTACAGAAAGGTTTCATGAACACAGTTCTAGAAAATCCAGCATACCATGGAAATCGTCCTCGTGACCCTAGTCTCAGCTGTACTGAGAAAAACTCTCTGCTTACAAGTCCTTCTAGGACCTCATAACAAGTCACCGTATCTCAAGATTAAAGGCAGATTGCATTGCAACTTCCACTACAACACTGTTTTCTGTGGAACAATTCAGGCTTTTGGGAGAGGCACAGGACCCTAGGAGACCTAGGGCACTCTTTCGTCTAGGCATTTCACTACACGCAGAGCACCCTGTGTAGAAAAGTTGAATGAGGGAAGAGCCAGGGAGGTAGCTAGGTCTCTTTGGACCTGCCAGAAGCCAGAGACACTTACGCTGCGTGTCAACCTGGAGATGGTGCCTGATGGGACTGGCCTTGTTTTCCCACCTTGAAAGCTCCTCTTCTGCGCCTTGAAGCTCCCTTAAAAACCCTGTTGTTGTCAGGCTTATACTCATTGCAGGCATGACTGTTAGAGGAAAAAGAGGTTACACGAAGAGACAGGGTATTTTAGTTTCCGAGTCAGAGCGCATCCTGTCCTGTTTTATAGCTAAAGGGAAACTCAAAGGGAGCTCTCACTTCCAAGGTGGGCCCTGATATGCCAAGTAGCGGGGTAGGCGTGCAACAGTTTCCATGAGGCCTTAGAAGTTCTCCTGCGTTAGATGAACGCTAGTAAGGTTTTCAGGACTCCTAAATGCCTCGCGGCAGCACTCGTTTCCATACAAAGACACTGAGTACTCCAAGGCTTCCCTGGGCTTGCTGGGCCACAGTCAGACCCGTAGGCCCGTCAGGATGCCCCTGGGTAGGCCGAGTGAAGGGTAACACGCTGCACGCTTTACTCGGGGAGCTAGATATCCCCAACTACCGAAAGGTTTCATGAACACGGTTCTAGAAAGTCAGGCATGCCGCGGAAGTCGTCCTCGTTGCCCTAGTCTGAGCTGTACTGAGAAAAACTCTCTGCTTACAAGTCCTTCTAGGACCTCATAGCTTAAGTCACCGTATCTCAAGGAGAAAGGCAGCTTGCATTGCAACTTCCACTACAGCACAGTTTTCTGTGGAACACTTCAGGCTTTTGGGAGAGGCACCGGACCCTCAGAGACCTAGGGCCCTCTTTCGTCTAGGCAGTTCACTACACGCAGAACACCCTGTGTAGAAAAGTTGAATCAGGGAAGAGCCAGGGAGCTAGCTAGGTCTCTTTTGACCTGCCAGTACCCTGAGACACTTACTCTGAGTGTCATCCTGGAGATGGTGCCTGATGGGACTGGCCTTGTTTTCCCACCTTGAAAGCTCCTCTTATGCGCCTTGAAGGTCCCTTAAAAACACTGTGGTTGTCAGCCTTATACTCACGGCAGGCATGGCTGTGAGAGGGAAAAAAAGGTTTCACGAAGAAACAGGGTATCCCAGTTTCTCGGTCAGAGCTCATCCTGTCCTGTTCTATAGCTAAAGGGAATCTCAACGTGAGGCCTAACTTCGAAGGAGGGCCCTGATATGCCATGCAGCAGGGTAGGAGTGCGCAGCTTCCATGAGGCCTTAGTCGCACTTCTGCATTAGTTTCACGGTACTAATCTTCTCAGGACTCCTGCTCCCTTGCGTCTGCACCCGTTTCCGTACAAAGACACTGAGTAACCCCCAGGCTCCCCTGAGTTGAAGATCAACATTCAGACACGTAGGCCCTTCGGAGTGCCCGTGTCTGTGCCGAGTGAAGGGCAGCATGATGCACGCTCCCTCGGGGGAGCTCGATTTCCTCAGCTCACCAACAGCCTCAGGAACACGGTTGTAGTAGGTGCAGCATGCCATGCCAGTCTGCCTGCTTACAGTAGTCCGAGCTGTACTGAGGAAAACTCTTTGCTTACAGTTCCTTCTACCAGCTCCTAGCTGAAGTCAACCAACCTCTAGGAGAGAGTCGGCTTGTGGTCCAAGTGCAACTAGAGCACACTTTCTGGTGTAACGCCGCAGGCTTTTGGAAGATGCCCAGGAGCCCAGGACACCTAGGGAATTCTTTCATTTAGGCAGTTCGCTACACGCAGAACACCCTGCAGAGAAAAGTTGATTCTCCAAGGACCCAGTGAGGAGCTAGGTCTCTTTTGACCTGCTAGAAACCACAGATGCTTCTTCTGCGTGTCAGCCTGGAAATGGCGGCCTTAGGAGACAAGCCTTGTTTTCCCGTCTTGAAAGCTCCATTCATGCGGCCTTGAAGCTACCTGAAAAACACTGTGGTTGTCGGACTTGTCCTCACTCCAGGCATGGCTCTGGAAGAAAATGAGTTTTCTCCAAAGAAAGAGGGTGCTTCCAGGCCCTGGTGGGGAGCATATCCTGCCCTGCACTAGAGCTAAGGGGAATCTCAACGTGCGCCCTACCCTCGACCTAAGGCTCTGATTTGCCCTCCAGAAGGGTAGTTGTGCAGCATTTTCCTTGAGGCCTTAGTCGCAGTCCTGCATTAGTTTAAAGGTACTACTCTTCTCAGGACTCCAGGCCCACTCGTGTTAGTACCCATTTGCGTACAAGAACTCTGAGTACCCCAGGACTCCCCTGGGCTTGCTGGGCCACACTCAGACCCGTAGGCCCTTCAGTGTGCCCCTTTTTAGGCCGAGTGAAAGATAACAAACTGCACTCTTTCTTGGGAAAGCTAGATTTCCTCAGCTCACCATCAGCCTCAGGAACACGGTTCTAGCAAGGCCAGCAAACCATGGAAGTCTGCCTCATCGGCCGATTCTGAGCTGTACTGAGTAAAACTCTCTGCTTTGAAGTCCTTCGAGGACCTCGTACCTGAAGTCACCGTATCTCAAGGAGAAAGACGGCTTGCATTCCAACTTCCACTACGGCACAGTGTTCTGTGTAACACTTCAGGCTTTGGGACATGCACAGGGCTCTTAGAGACCTAGGGCAGTCTATTGTCTAGGCACTTCACTACACGTACAACACCCTGTGCAGAAATATTGATTCTGGGCAGAGCCAAGTAGGTAGCCAGGTCTCTTTTGACCTCTTAGAAACCACAGCTACTTATGCTGTGTGTCAATCTGGAAACAGGACCTGATGGGGCTAGCCTTGCTGTCCCATCATGAAAGCTCCTTTTATGCGCCTAGAAGCTAACTGAAAAACACTGTTGGTGTCGGGCTTATACTCACGACAGGCATGGCTGTGAGAGGGAAAAAGAGGTTTCACGAAGAAACACGTATTCCAGTTTCTGATTCAGAGCTCATCCTGTCCTGTTCTCTAGCTAAAGGGAAACTCAAAGTGAGGCCTAGCTTCGAAGGAGGGCCCTGATACGCCATGCAGTGGAGTAGGCGTGCAGCAGCTTCCATGAGGCCTTAGTCGCTCTTCTGCTTTAGTTGAACGCTAGTAAGCTTTTCAGGACTCGTAGAGCCCTCGCGGCAGCACTCGTTTCCGTACAAGGACACTGAGTACTCCAAGGCTTCCCTGGGCTTGCTGGGCCACAGTCAGACCCGTAGGCCTGTCAGGGTGCCCATGGGTAGGCGGAGTAAAGGGTAACACACTGCACGCTTCATTCGGGGAGCTAGGTATCCCCAGCTACAGAAAGGTTTCATGAACACAGTTCTAGAAAATCCAGCATACCATGGAAATCGTCCTCGTGACCCTAGTCTCAGCTGTACTGAGAAAAACTCTCTGCTTACAAGTCCTTCTAGGACCTCATAACAAGTCACCGTATCTCAAGATTAAAGGCAGATTGCATTGCAACTTCCACTACAACACTGTTTTCTGTGGAACAATTCAGGCTTTTGGGAGAGGCACAGGACCCTAGGAGACCTAGGGCACTCTTTCGTCTAGGCATTTCACTACACGCAGAGCACCCTGTGTAGAAAAGTTGAATGAGGGAAGAGCCAGGGAGGTAGCTAGGTCTCTTTGGACCTGCCAGAAGCCAGAGACACTTACGCTGCGTGTCAACCTGGAGATGGTGCCTGATGGGACTGGCCTTGTTTTCCCACCTTGAAAGCTCCTCTTCTGCGCCTTGAAGCTCCCTTAAAAACCCTGTTGTTGTCAGGCTTATACTCATTGCAGGCATGACTGTTAGAGGAAAAAGAGGTTACACGAAGAGACAGGGTATTTTAGTTTCCGAGTCAGAGCGCATCCTGTCCTGTTTTATAGCTAAAGGGAAACTCAAAGGGAGCTCTCACTTCCAAGGTGGGCCCTGATATGCCAAGTAGCGGGGTAGGCGTGCAACAGTTTCCATGAGGCCTTAGAAGTTCTCCTGCGTTAGATGAACGCTAGTAAGGTTTTCAGGACTCCTAAATGCCTCGCGGCAGCACTCGTTTCCATACAAAGACACTGAGTACTCCAAGGCTTCCCTGGGCTTGCTGGGCCACAGTCAGACCCGTAGGCCCGTCAGGATGCCCCTGGGTAGGCCGAGTGAAGGGTAACACGCTGCACGCTTTACTCGGGGAGCTAGATATCCCCAACTACCGAAAGGTTTCATGAACACGGTTCTAGAAAGTCAGGCATGCCGTGGAAGTCGTCCTCGTTGCCCTAGTCTGAGCTGTACTGAGAAAAACTCTCTGCTTACAAGTCCTTCTAGGACCTCATAGCTTAAGTCACCGTATCTCAAGGAGAAAGGCAGCTTGCATTGCAACTTCCACTACAGCACAGTTTTCTGTGGAACACTTCAGGCTTTTGGGAGAGGCACCGGACCCTCAGAGACCTAGGGCCCTCTTTCGTCTAGGCAGTTCACTACACGCAGAACACCCTGTGTAGAAAAGTTGAATCAGGGAAGAGCCAGGGAGCTAGCTAGGTCTCTTTTGACCTGCCAGTACCCTGAGACACTTACTCTGAGTGTCATCCTGGAGATGGTGCCTGATGGGACTGGCCTTGTTTTCCCACCTTGAAAGCTCCTCTTATGCGCCTTGAAGATCCCTTAAAAACACTGTGGTTGTCAGCCTTATACTCACGGCAGGCATGGCTGTGAGAGGGAAAAAAAGGTTTCACGAAGAAACAGGGTATCCCAGTTTCTCGGTCAGAGCTCATCCTGTCCTGTTCTATAGCTAAAGGGAATCTCAACGTGAGGCCTAACTTCGAAGGAGGGCCCTGATATGCCATGCAGCAGGGTAGGAGTGCGCAGCTTCCATGAGGCCTTAGTCGCACTTCTGCATTAGTTTCACGGTACTAATCTTCTCAGGACTCCTGCTCCCTTGCGTCTGCACCCGTTTCCGTACAAAGACACTGAGTAACCCCCAGGCTCCCCTGAGTTGAAGATCAACATTCAGACACGTAGGCCCTTCGGAGTGCCCGTGTCTGTGCCGAGTGAAGGGCAGCATGATGCACGCTCCCTCGGGGGAGCTCGATTTCCTCAGCTCACCAACAGCCTCAGGAACACGGTTGTAGTAGGTGCAGCATGCCATGCCAGTCTGCCTGCTTACAGTAGTCCGAGCTGTACTGAGGAAAACTCTTTGCTTACAGTTCCTTCTACCAGCTCCTAGCTGAAGTCAACCAACCTCTAGGAGAGAGTCGGCTTGTGGTCCAAGTGCAACTAGAGCACACTTTCTGGTGTAACGCCGCAGGCTTTTGGAAGATGCCCAGGAGCCCAGGACACCTAGGGAATTCTTTCATTTAGGCAGTTCGCTACACGCAGAACACCCTGCAGAGAAAAGTTGATTCTCCAAGGACCCAGTGAGGAGCTAGGTCTCTCTTGACCTGCTAGAAACCACAGATGCTTCTTCTGCGTGTCAGCCTGGAAATGGCGGCCTTAGGAGACAAGCCTTGTTTTCCCGTCTTGAAAGCTCCATTCATGCGGCCTTGAAGCTACCTGAAAAACACTGTGGTTGTCGGACTTGTCCTCACTCCAGGCATGGCTCTGGAAGAAAATGAGTTTTCTCCAAAGAAAGAAGGTGCTTCCAGGCCCTGGTGGGGAGCATATCCTGCCCTGCACTAGAGCTAAGGGGAATCTCAACGTGCGCCCTACCCTCGACCTAAGGCTCTGATTTGCCCTCCAGAAGGGTAGTTGTGCAGCATTTTCCTTGAGGCCTTAGTCGCAGTCCTGCATTAGTTTAAAGGTACTACTCTTCTCAGGACTCCAGGCCCACTCGTGTCAGTACCCATTTGCGTACAAGAACTCTGAGTACCCCAGGACTCCCCTGGGCTTGCTGGGCCACACTCAGACCCGTAGGCCCTTCAGTGTGCCCCTTTTTAGGCCGAGTGAAAGATAACAAACTGCACTCTTTCTTGGGAAAGCTAGATTTCCTCAGCTCACCATCAGCCTCAGGAACACGGTTCTAGCAAGGCCAGCAAACCATGGAAGTCTGCCTCATCGGCCGATTCTGAGCTGTACTGAGTAAAACTCTCTGCTTTGAAGTCCTTCGAGGACCTCGTACCTGAAGTCACCGTATCTCAAGGAGAAAGACGGCTTGCATTCCAACTTCCACTACGGCACAGTGTTCTGTGTAACACTTCAGGCTTTGGGACATGCACAGGGCTCTTAGAGACCTAGGGCAGTCTATTGTCTAGGCACTTCACTACACGTACAACACCCTGTGCAGAAATATTGATTCTGGGCAGAGCCAAGTAGGTAGCCAGGTCTCTTTTGACCTCTTAGAAACCACAGCTACTTATGCTGTGTGTCAATCTGGAAACAGGACCTGATGGGGCTAGCCTTGCTG